>NC_134697.1:78797045-79049545 GCF_050947455.1 Rhinoderma darwinii | reverse complement strand
ACTCCTAAGACCCAAAACCCCCCTGCTATTGTGACGCACTTTGTGTGTACACGGTGAAGTACAAAGTTTCCATGCGGTCAGGCTGATCTAGACCCGTCTAAACCACCACAGGATTCCCCTCAGATATTCTTCCCTGGATTGCACTCGTTCTAGTTCTCCCCGTGCATCCCACAAGCAGGCCAGGAAATCAGGGAGACATCATTCTTCCTCTGATTCCTCTTTGGACATAAATAATGCAGTCGTACTTCATTCTTTTCATTCAAAAGATTTGTCTGAACCAGCTTCTTCAGGGGGACTTCTCTCTTTTTTCTGCTCTGAGTTTGAGTGTAAGCGAATCTACTCTTCCTGCTGTAAAGGCTCTCATTCAGGCATTGAGAGATATACTTAAAGTGTAGCTAAATGATTGACAAACTTCTGACGTGTCGTAGTGACATGTCAGAAGTTTGGATTGGTGGGGGTCCGAGCACTGAGACCCCCACCAATCGCGAGAACAAAGCAGCTGAAGCGCTCATGTGAGCGCTCAGCCGCTTCGTGTCTGTTCGGCTTCTTCCAGAAAGCCGATGTATCAGAGTACGGGCTCATAGACTTTCTATTGAGTCCGTACACCGATACATTTATTTCCAGAAAAAGCCGAAGGCTCTTCACCAAGCTTATGGCGGCGCCCATGGCTCTCCTCAGATCCAGGGGGATAGCGGCTATCCCATACTTGGACGATCTACTTGTGAACGCACCTTCCAAACAGGACAACTTGCACAGTCTCAACATTACACTGGATTGTCTTCACAGGTTCGGTTGGCTGATCATTGGCAAGTCATCTCTCACTCCTCGGAGAATGGAGTTTCTAGGGATGGTTCTGGATACATAGGCAGCCAGGGTATACTTACCCAAGGCCAAGATCACCACTCAAACAGGGAGTGACAGTACTCCGCAGGAGTACTTGCTCGGTGGGGCTCCCCGGACATGGATCTCTTCGCATGTCGCCTCAATCACAAGTGCCTGGAATACGTCACCAGAACTGGGGACCCCCAGGCAATAGGAGCCGACGCTCTGGTTCTCCCCTGGATGTCCTTAAGCCTTTATCTTTTTCTGCTTCTTCCGCTCCTGCCTGGAGTGCTGAAGAAAGTCAATGACGCAATAATTCCAGCCATTCTCGTGGCCCATGACTTGCCTAGCAGAGCTTGGTACGCGGATCTCATGCTTCTGTTAGCAGATGCCCCGTGGCCGCTTCCTCCATGGCACAACCTCCTTTCCCAAGGTCCAATGTTTCACCCAGCTTTACCTTGGCTGTGTTTCAATGGCTTGGCTGTTGAGACCGCTGTTCTGAAGTGCAGAGGTTTCTCTGATCCGGTCATTCAGACCATGGTTAAGTCCTGGAAGACCCAATCCCAAAGGATTTACCATTGTACTTGGTTGGCTTATTTTAGGTGGTGTGAATCACATCTGATTCACCCCCTCTGGTTTTTTTTCTATTCTGCGAATTCTGCTTTTCCTGCAGGTGGGTTTGGATCAGGGACTCCGATTGGTTACTCTAAAGGTGCAGGTTTCAGCCCTATCTATTGATTTCCAACGCATTTTGGCTTCCGCGCTCCAATTAAGACTTTTTTTTTTTTTTTTTTTACAAGGAGTCGCACATTGTACTCCTCCTTATCGGTCTCCTCTGGAACCTTGGATTCTCAATCTGGTCCTTGGTGCTTTCTAGGCTGAACCCTTTAAACATTTTTGGGCTGTTACTCTCAGGATCCTATCCTGGAAGGTAGTTTTTACTTGTGGCGAACATTTCTATCCGTGGAGTTGCTGAGCAGGCAGCCTTGTCCTGTTTTTCATAGGGAAAAGGTGGTGCTTCGTCCGCTGCCATACTTCCTTCCGACGGTGGTTTCCCCCATCCATCTTAATGAGGACATTGTCCTTTCTTCATTTTCTACTAAACCTTATCCACGAGAACGTGCCTTACATTACTTGGGTGTCGTTAGAGCCCTTCGAGTCTACCTTGCAGCTACAAAGTCCTTCCAGAAGTTGTTCCTGAGGGCCCTCAAAAGGGTGGCCCGACTTTAAAGTCCACCTTTGCTACCTGGATATGATTGGCCGTTAAAAAGGCCTACTCTGCTAAGGGTAGGGAACCTCCCTTCTGGGTCACTGCTTATTTTACTAGGGCAGTTGGGGCTTCCGGCGGTGCGTCATCAGGCTTCTGTCCTTAAGTTCTGTAAAGCCGCCACCTGTTCCTCGTTACATACTTTTTTCGAGGTATTACCAGATCCGTTCTTTGGCTTCTGCTGATGCCAGTTTGGGTCGGATGGTGTTTCAAGCAGCCATGGTTTAAGCTGCTCGCATAGGTATGATTCTTTTTTTCTCATCCTAAGGGACTGCGTTAGGACATCCCATGGTACTGTGTACCCCAGTGAATACTTTAACGAGAAAACATTCATTGGGGGGACAGCACCATGGGTATATGCCCCTGCCACTTGGAGGCGGTAAGTAGGGAAATAGTGTTGCCTTAGCCTAGTGTTCGTAGGAGGCAGGCATGACCTGCATACAGGTCTTCTGCTTTTTATTATTTTAGTTTTTTGCTATTTATTTTTATTTTCAGGTTGCAGGGGGTGTCGTCAGTGTGTACGACATTAGTCTCTAGGTGGAATTTGTTCTTCACTGCCTCTTAGGTCAGCCAGTGGCCGCAGCGGTGCCAGGAATGCCGTTCAACCTACTATTCAGCACGAGACCACAGAAGGGGTGACCAGGCATGCACCCGAAGACACCAGACGGGTAAGTGTACTATTCTCCCTTTTCCTGTATCTCCCCCCCCCCCCCCTTTTCGGTTCCCCCCTGGGATGCTGTACCTTCTACTGATGCCGGGGGTGCACGGTCTGCAGCAGGATTCATAAATTTAGACCCATGGTTCGGCCAGGCATAGGCCACAATTAGCCACGCCCCTTTCCCTCCCTATTCCTCGCCTTTTCATCGGTCACAGGGCGGGCACTAGTTTCATGATCCTGGTCCTACAATTCCCTTAGTGTGGGCTCGGTTTCCTGTGGGAGGAGTTGGTTTGTCTTCCCGTACTTCCAGACGCTGGCAACTCTCACAGCAGCAGCGTTTTTTTTCCAGTGGCCGTTTACCCAAGCAGCAATGGCAGCATCTTATCTGCATGGTTGGCTTGTTGGTCGGACAAAGCATCCAGGGTCGGGTAGGCTAGCCTGTGGGCTATAACTTTTTACTTCAGGGCTCTTTCCATTTCACCTCATGTCCACAAGGGGACAAGCCCAAAAAAACCCTGCCACTCCCCCCAGGATTGTCACGTACTTAGCTTGCACCCAGTGCAATTCCAAGTTCCCATGCGGGTAGTCTGACCCTAGCTACACCTTAACCGGTTAAGGACTAGGCTGTTTTACAGCTAAATGACCAGAGCAAATTTCACAATTTTGCTATGCGCTTCTTTACATGACTATAACTCAGCAGGTGAATAAAGTTCATCTTTGAATTTTACACTCTTTTTAAAGGACAGATAGGGCTTTGTTTTAGTGGCATTTGTCAGTATATATCATTTTTGTTTTTTTCACTAAAGTGGGCAAAATTGGAAAAAAATGCAAGAATTTAACAATTGCGTCGGTTTATGCTAGCTTTTTTCACACACGGTATGAACCACGGCCAAAATTCATCTCCTTTCACATTCTTCCACTTCTCCCGTGCATGGGGATACTAAATATGTGAGCCTTATTCACTGTGCGGGCATGTGCCAGGGCTTGGCATAAAAGGAGGCTTTTTGGCCTTTTCGGTCCAGGAATTTTGCATTTGATTTTAGAGCCGTATACTGTTTTCTGGGGGGCCTAATGCTGCTGAAACATTAGAAACACCCCATAAATGACTTCATTCACTCAAGTAGACCCCACAAGGTTTCCTTCAAGGGGTTTATCATATTTTTAGCAAGTCCAGTTTTCTTCTGAAAGTTTCTTGAATAAGATGGAACAAAATAAAATCAGCACTTTTTTAGCAAATGCGTCAGTTTAGGCTAGTATTTTTCACACACGGTATAGACCACGGCCAAAATTCATCTCCTTTCACGTTCTTCCACTTCTCCCGTGCATGGGGATACCAAATATGTGTGCCTTATTCACTGTGCGGGCATGTGCCAGGGCTTGGCATAAAAGGAGGCTTTTTGGCCTTTTCGGTCCAGGAATTTTGCATTTGATTTTAGAGCCGCATGCTGTTTTCTGGGGGGCCTAATGCTGCTGAAAGATTAGAATCACCCCATAAATGACTTCATTCACACAAGTAGACCCCACAAGGTTTCCTTCAAGGGGTTTATCATATTTTTAGACAGTCCAGTTTTCTTCTGAAAGTTTCTTGAATAAGATGGAACAAAATAAAATTACCTTTTTTTTTTAACAATTGCGCCAGTTTATGCTAGCTTTTTCACACACAAAATGGACCACGGACAAAATTCATCGCATTTCACATTCTTCCACTTCTCCCGTGCATGGGGATACCAAATATGTGTGCTTTATTCACGGGCATGTGCCAGGGCTTGGCATAAAAGGAGGCTTTTTGGCCTTTTCGGTCCAGGAATTCTGCACTTGATTTTATAGCCGCATACTGTTTTCTGGGGGGCCTAATGCTGCTGAAACATTAGAAACACCCCATAAACGACTTCATTCACACAAGTAGACCCCACAAGGTTTCCTTCAAGGGGTTTATCATATTTTTAGACAGTCCAGTTTTCTTCTGAAAGTTTCTTGAATAAGATGGATCAAAATAAAATTAGCAATTTTTTAGCAAATGCGTCAGTTTATACCAGCATTTTTCACACACGGCTTAGACCACGGTCAAAATTAATCTCCGTTCACATTCTGCCACTTCTCCCGTGCATGGGGATACCAAATATGTGGCCTTATTTATCACATAGAGAAGTAGGAGGGCGGAGGATAGAAGAAGATTATTTCACAAATCGCTTTTTTTCAAAGCTGGTTTTACAAAACTCAACAGAGTTTCTATAACACTTCCAAAATATCTGCTCTTGAAGCAGAAATCCCAAAATATTCATCTAGGGGTATAATGGGAATTTATTTTTTGGGGTTTTCTAAAATAAGAAATTTCAGGTTAATGCAAATGGAGCTCTCCAGCAGATGAACTTTAGAAAACATCAAACATGACATCCACCCCCCACCCATTCCCTCCCTCACCCTTGGAGTAAAATCAGGGGAAAAATAAAAACGTAATGTAGGGCAAATATATTTTCAACAAATTAACTAAAATCTAATAATTCAGAACAGTGTGGTATTTTTTAAAACATGGCTCAATGCACAGGCCTGGTTGTGAGGGACATGAGGGACAGAAATATCGGGAATCTTTGCGGTGCCCGTCTTTTCTACAGACGCGGCACTTTTTCTGGGGGTTGCTTCTGGTTGCTGTTGGGGGAATCCGACTGATGAAGTGTCTTTCAGTCAGTCGCGTGACATCCTCAGACTGGGGGCATTCTCGGGTGTCCTGAACATCAAAAATGAGGCCTTCAATAATTTTCTCCTGGAAATCCAGGTATGTGTCTCTGCCTCTGTTTTTTTTATAGAGCACAAATGAATTGTGGATGGCCACCTGTAACAAATAAATGGCCACTTTTTTGTACCAGGTTTTAGTTTTGCGTTTTACTAAATAGGGCTGTAAAACCTGGTCGCTTAAATCCACCCCCCCCCCCCATGTACTTGTTATATTCGGACACGCTCACTGGTTTGTGCTTGTCCGATGTTGCCCCTCTTTCCCTCACTGCCACTGTTCCTGCGGTATGAATCGTGCTTAGCACATACACATCTTTGCGATCCCTGAACTTGACCGCCAGCAATTCTTCAGATGCATAAGCACAGGAGTCCCCCTTTACCATGCGCTTCCCCACTAATTGCTGTGGAAAACCAATTCTGTTTTTGCGCATGGTACCACATGCCCCAGTCCTTGCAGCATGCAAATGCCTAAACAGGGGCACACTGGAATAAAAATTATCACAGTACAGGTGGTACCCTTTGTGAAGCAGAGGCTGCATTATCTCCCACACAATCTTACTGCTGGTGGAAAGATCAGGGGGGCATCCAGGAACATTTATTGTGCGGTCCCGCCCTTCATAAATCCTGAAGGCGGTGGTATATCCTGACCCGCTTTCACACAATTTGTAGAGCTTAACGCCATATCTTGCCCTTTTGGAAGGTAGATATTAGCGAAAGCTGAGTCTGCCATGAAAGTTGAGGAGGGATTCGTCCACACTTACATTCTGCTCAGGGGTGTAGAGTTGCAGAAATAAATTATTCAGGGAATTTATTAGCGGTCTTATTTTGAATAACCGATCCCGGTTTGCATCGGTACTTGGGGGGGCCTGTGCGTTGTCATTGAAGTGGAGGAACCTCATTATTGTCTCATAACGAGACCTGGGCATTACTGCAGAATATACTGGGGTGGCTTGGGCGGGTCTTGTTGACCAGTAAGACCTAATGGAGGGCTTTTTGACAATACCCATATTTAGGGTGAGCCCCAAAAAAATTTTTAATTCCTGCAAATTGGTGGGCGTCCAATCTCTGGCATGGGTGGATGAAGGTTTCTGCCTTATATATTGCGTGGCATATAAATTTGTTTCGTGGACAATCTGATTTAGGATGTCGTCCGTTATAAATAAATGGAAGTAATCCATTTGGACAAAATTTGTATTGTCCACGGTTATGCCAGGAGTGGCCGTAAATCCGTGGATTCTAGGCCCAAAAGATGGGGCAGGTGCCCATACAAGAGCCTGGACTGGAGGGACCAGGCTGTCCCGTGCTACAGCGCTACTTGGCCCTGCGCTTTCATGTTCTGCAGTTTCGACTGCATCAGGGACAACGTCCCCTGAAGATGAACCTGAAGTGACGCTGTCATCGTCACTACCTAAAACAGGTTCCATCTCGGACGCCATCTCTGATGCGGTCTCCGACTCAGACCACAGCATGGCGTATGCCTCCTCGGCGCTAAACAACTTCCTCGCCATAACGTAACTAACACTAACACTAACTAAACAAATTTTTTTTTATTTTTTTTTTTTTTATAAAACACACAAACTAACTGCTATATATATCTACACTACCGCTAACAAAAAAATAAACCGCTATTGCTATATATATTATATATATGTGGATATATATATAATTATATACTCCCTACCTGCCTATTCTAATAGAATAAAAGAAAGAAAGGTAGATAGATAGAAAAAAAGATAGATCGATAGATAGATTGTATAGATAGATAGAAATCTATCTATACAGAGAATGTTTTAGTGTAACTGTATTTTTTTTCACTGTAATCTTCTGGCAGCAATTCTCCCGAGTCTCTTCTTCTCCTCAAACTGAAACAATGTTTGAGGAGAAGAAAAGAGGCAGGAGATTTACTGCCAGAAAAGTCAAAATAAAACAAATGTGGTCGCTGTGATAGGTTTTCACAGCGACCACATGATCAGGGACCATCAGATTGGTCCCTGATACTCTGCCCAGTGCCCAGAGCTGTTGGTAACAGCGAGGGCACAGGGCTGTGTGCACGCGATCGCGTGCACACTGTTTTCTATGCAGAAATGCATGTGATCGCTGTGATTGGTTGTCACAGCGATCACATGTTCAGGGGCCAAAAGATTGACCCCTGACATTCTGCCCAGTGCCCATGGCTGTTAGCAACAGCCAGGGCATAGAGCTGTGTGCACGCGATCGCGCGTGCACAGTCTCTGAAGTGCGGCCGTATATATACTATACGCCGGACTTTAGAGACCCTGACCGCTGGCCGTATATTTACGGCCAGCGGTCGGGAACCTGTTAATGCCTGCACCCCAGAATCTCCCACGACAATCCGGCCACCACTGCTAGGGAGTCTGTCCCCCCATATTGGGTGTCTTCTCTCACCCACGCAATAGATAATCTCAGCCGCCTCTCACAGGGAATGGTGGTTGCTTGAGCAGATGGCTTCCCAGTTATCCCTCCTACCTTGAGCAATCCCGCTCTAGCTCTGTAGGCATACTCTGCAAACAGGCCAGGAAGTTTCATAGGAGATACTCCTCTTCCTCAGGTTCCTCGATGGATAGGGCCACAGCAGGTGGGTCTGCTTCTACCCCTGCTTGTGATATGGCCGACACTGTCTCTACTGGGGACTTCTCTGACTCCGATTCGGAGTATGAGCACGCCACTTCTACATCTCCCGTCATACAGGATTTTATCCGGGTGGTCAGAGATATCCTTCAAATCTCTGAGGACGCTCCTGCCTTATCTCAAGAGTTCATCAAATTTCGGCAACCGAGGCGTCCCCCTCTTGTTTTTCTTGACCATAATGGGTTTGATAAACTCCTTAGATGGGCGTGGAAACTTCCAGACCGGCCTTTGCCCACATCTAAAAAGATGGATGTCATGTTCCCCTTTTCGGACGAATGCGTATCCTTAGTGGTCGGCCTGTCCACTTGTGGATCAACTGTCTGAGGCAACTAGTCTGCTTCTCTTAACGACCCCATCAAAAACAAGGTGGATTTTATGGCCAAGGCCGCCGGCGCTACCCTCCGGCCCTCTTTTGCAGCCTCTTGGGTCAGCAAAAGCCTGCATAGTCATGGTAAAGCGGCTCAAGAAGTCTCTCGCCTCGGTGGGGGTCACATCAGAAGGATTTTCTTCTTGCTTCTCAGTTGATCCAGGTGTCTAACTATCTTTGTGATGTCTCCATTGAGGCGTTCTGCCGCTCCAGTAAGGCTATAGCTAGTGCGGTGGCTATACGCGGTGCTATCTGGATTCGCTCCTGGAATTCTTAGCTGGCCTCCAAGAAGGCTATTCTCGCTCTTCCATTTGCCCAGAACCTTCTCTTTGGGCCCGGGTATGTGGGACTTTTCTGGGACGTCCCATGGTGCTGTTCCCCCAATGAATGATTTCATGAGAAAATTGGGATTTTATGCTCCCCGTAAAATCCCTTTCTCATTGAATTTGTTGGGGGACACAGATCCCACCCTCTAATTTTTTTTAATTTTTTTTTTTATGGGTGGTTCTGGGGGTTTTTCCTGGGTCTAAGATGTGTTTTTGGTTATTCTGTTTTATACACTCCTACTGCTCTTGGTACAAACTGATTAGCCCGGTGTAATAGGAGAGGATATAGATCACTGGGCGAAGCCAACAGTTTTTTTTAGGTTTTTTTTCCTAGTGGCAGGGGCCCATTGTGCTGTGTCCCCCAATGAATTTAACGAGAAAGGGATTTTATGGTGAGTATAAAAATCTAATTTTTGTACTTCCCTGTAAAATCTTTTTCCCCTTGAATTCACTGGGAGCCACAGGTCCCGTCCTATTTCCTTATTGTTATATTTCTCGGGTTCTTGAGGTTGCTTTTCTCATTGGAAACATATTGTGTTAACTTCACTGCTCTCCTACTGCTCTTGGTACAAACTGAGGAGCGGGGTGCTCAGCCCCCTGCCACCCCACTGTGTTGAGCCACACAGTTTTTTGTTTTTTTTATATGTACCTAGTGTCCGCCTCATAGTGATAGCGGCCTATACCCAAGGTACTGTGTCCCCCACTGAACTCAATGAGAGGGATTTTACTAATGAGTACGAAAATCCTGTTTTTCTCAAACGGATTATCACACAAAAAATATTTGTTTATTTATTAAAAAATAAATAAAAAGATCCAGTAAAGTGTTATGACATTTACTTGCATATTATTGAGCCACCTGGTGTTTATAGCAATGTGCATGTCCACAGACTGCTAGTGGACCCACATGCTCAGACTCTCCCACTGCCAGTTCCCTGCGTAGTGATCCTCTGTTCACTGCAGAGCAGCCCAAAAAAATAGCTTTCTGCTTGTCTTGAAAGACCGGAGAAGCTCTGCTCAACATGGCAGTATAGCTGAGGAGACCCCTTCTCACATTTTTAGGATTGTAAAATTGAATTGTAAAGTAAAAAGGGACTATATTGTCAGCTGCCTTTACAACAACAGCACAGATTAGCAGCAGCACCAATGGGGACACATGGAAGCAATAGATGATGAAAGGAATTTTTTTTTATTTTTTTTTTATGCTAGAAACACTAATTACTTTAAAACCGCTATTAACAACATTTCAAGGCCTTTGGTATGAAAATGATTCATACAATAAACCCCTTTTATTTTTTTTAAGTTCTTGCTTGTGTTTGCAGGCTTTACCCCTCCCACAGGCACTAGGCCTAGTTTTCGTAGGAGGCCGAGACAGCCTGCTTAGGCCTGCTGCTTTTTGTGGTGGTTGTTTTTCTCATATTCGATTTCTGTTAGTCCCTCTCACCTTCCTACTTCAGGGTTGTCATCATTGTTGAGTTGCCACGCTAGTCTTCCCTGAGTGTGCTAGGAAACCAAGCAGACGACTGCATGTTTGTTCCTCTACCGCCGCTGACCCAGTCTCCTTTTCTGTTAATTCCGGTATACCCACTTCCAGTGAGATTTCTGAAAAGGGTGACCCCCTTGCACCTGAAGACGACATAGGGTTTTCACGATCATCTTTCCCTCTTTCATACAATTGTTCTTCTGTAGTACTGGCATCCCTCCATAGTTATTGCTCTTAATTCTTCTCCCTTTCTCTCTCCCTGCATTCTTTCCCACTGTTCCGTGCTGTGCCCTATTACTATTTTACGTCTCTGTGGGCCATACCTATTCCTCTAATACTGGCAATGCTTCCCATATTCCCTGGCCTTTTTTCCTCCCACGGCCTCTGGCAGGGGGCGAAGTTCTCTAATGGCATTCTATACAATTTATACCATGGCCGCAGCACTATTCAGTCTGCCCCCCCCTTTTTTTCTTTTTTTTTGAGCAGGCAGAAGAGTAATGGCTCTCAAATTTTCTTGCTTCTGCTAAAGGAAGGCGCCTAGGCTCCTCCCACATTGCTGTTGCTCCCTGGCTCTTCACGCTCCTTGTGAAGGTTGGAGCAGACATTCCTCGGTGTTGGGCCCCCTCAGGACTGCAACTTGAGCTACACATCACCACTGTGGAAGGATAGCTTTCTGCTTTTTTTTCTCCCATATAGGGGTAGCCGCTATACAGGGATTCTTTTCTTGCCCTCCTAGTTAGTACTTCCCTCAGGGGTCAGCACACCTTTCTTCTTTTTTTTTTCCTTCTTTCTCATAATGTCCTTGTCCCAGGAGGAACCCTACGGACAGGAATTTCCATGTGTCCAGCCTGGTAAACCATAGTTCATTGTGTCTTGCTCCAAGACCATCTCAAGATAACCTTGACACTGTCAGTCAGGATGTAGCACCACCCGAATGTGCAAGACCCCTATCCCAAGCCATACGAGACCTATCTAAACTCTCCCATTTCATGGTTGCTACCTTTTGAGCGTTTACTGCCTCAGCAGGTTGCCCAGCCTGGGTACTCCACTGAGTCACTTGAAGAAACGATAGATGCCGTCTCAAGGAAAAGGCAACAAACTACTCTACTCGCTGGACAGGTGTCCTACCACCTCAGGGCCTTCTCAGATGTCTCCAGTAAGTAAAGCCAGGGTTCCTCCTTCCTGAGGAAGGCTCGTACTCCGTTTCTGAGACAGAGGACGATTCCAAACTGGTCACCGCCATGCAGGATCTAAATCGATCCATGCGAGAAATGTAAAAGATGATGATGATTCTGCTCCTGTTCAGTCGGAAGTTGCTTGATGCCATCATAGGCGTTAGCCTGTGGGTTTTCCTAATAGCAGGGAATTTGATGATGTCCTTTTGAAGGAATATAAGCACTTTGCAATTATCTAATTAAAAACAAGCAGACTTGCTTTCTCAAACGAAAACCCTCTTGGCAGCCTTTCTCCGAACCACAAATGTCAACTAATGCATGAAGGTGTTCCCCTCGAGTGGGACGTGGCTTCTCTCCTCTCCTTTTAGGATGTTTGGTGTGCCCATGTGAACAACACCTGGTTTTATGAGGTGGTATAGTCCGGGTACAAAATAGTATTCTTGTCCATCCTAACAGGACGTTTTTTTGCTTGGACACCACGTCGCTCCCCCCATGTGAGAGACCACTTTTTTCCAAGCTATTAGCTCTCTCCGCCTTCAAAGTCTTGTCATTCCACAATGCAAACCCTTCCAAGGGTTCTATTCAATCCTCTTAGGAGTCAATAAAAAAGACTGTTCCGTAAAGCCTGAGCCAAAAGAAACTTGACTGTTCTATGCGCAATAGCATACTTTGGATGAACTATTGCACTCTTTGGTCGTGCTGATGTGACAGGACGACTTCCTGTCCTCTATCGACTTACGCAAGACCTACCATTACATTCCCATTGCAAGGTCCCACCAGCGTTTTGCTATAGGTTCTGAGCATTTTCAGTTTGTCCACTGCCACACAAGTCTTCCAAGGTCATGGCTGCTCTCGTGGCACTTCTCTGCCTCTCATGGCACGTCTATAGGAGGAACCTCTTTTTAAATCTTAGTGTCAGCCTCCTAGTGGCAAGGCCATATATACGTGGTGCTGTGTCCCCTAATAAATCCAGCAAGAAAAATATTTTTACGGTAAGTACAAAAATATATATTTTTTTCTTCCTTAGAGGGGAAATCCGTTGTATACTACACAATTGTTTTTTATACAGGTAGTAGGAATCGAATTCTTGATCGCAAAAAAAATACTGAAAAACCTAAGTTGGTCTCCTTCTGTTTGGATGGTAATATGCATTATACTGTTATGTAGTACACACACTTAATTATATATATTTCTTTATTCCGTGCACAGCCACGTGTTTTGTACCAACTGGACAGGATAACACCAACTCAACTGGAAAAGTTTTTGGAGACCTGTCGTGATAAATACATGCGGTATGAAATGGTTTTTAAACTCTTTGACTATTTAAGCAAACTTTTTGAGAATTGTACTTAGTCACAAGCATTTGTCAGTACAAAATTTAAAATTGGCCAGATGTCGGTCAATTAGAAATTAGAGCAGCAGCCAACTTTTAACTTTTTGTTTTATTAAGTTACACAGATGTTTACATTTTTGTTTTTCATTACATCGACATTTATTGCAAAAGTGTAGCCATATCGGTTGCCGCCTTTTGAATTTGTTTTACCTTTTGGTTTCTGAAAAGCTTTTATTCATTGATTTAAACCTACAGAAAAATCCCTAGTTTTCTTTTGGTTTCTCGGCTCATTCAAGTGCGATAATCAATATGACTTCACTTATAAAATCATTTAGGATCGGCTGCCACAATAAAACCGTGCCAATATCTCTTAGTATAAGAAGTCTAATTGCCAAACTATGGGTGGAAATCCTCTTTAATATAAAATTAAGTTCCAAATTCTGGAAAAATACTAAGACACTTTTTCTTCTTCTGCTGAGCAGAACATCACTAACTTTGTAAAATATATCATTATTTTGTTTACTGCATTTGAGTGATATACTGGTACTTTTGAGTTCTTTTCTTGCTTTTTTTGTGGCGGATTATGCCCACGGTTTTTGCATTAGTCAACGGCTGTAGGCAAAATGCTGCAAAAACGCTGGCAAATTGTTTTTTTTTCTGCATGTCAAACTTTTTCATATATTCTTTTTATTTACAAAATGTGTGACTTAAAGGCGTTTCCCATGAAGGTCATTTATGACATATCCACATGATATGTCAGATAGATGCGGGACCCGCACCGATGTCTAGAAAGGGCCTCCCTAAATCCTGTTCTAGCTTTTTGTGCTCGCGCTGCCTCCCGACCACTTACTGATTACATGGTCAGGAGTTATGGAAACAGCTTAACTTGTTGAGATAAGTTGTTTCCGTAACTCCCATAGAAATGAGTAGTAGTTACGGAAACCGCGTAGCTCACATGCTATGCTGCTACGGAAACAGCGTCTCTGTAACTCCAGACAGTGTAATCCGGAAGTGGCCGGGAGTCAGCGTGAGCACAAAAAGCTAGAACGGGCCTCATTCTAGAGAGAGGTGTGGGTCCCAGAGGTGGGTCACGCATCTATCTGACGTTTGACATATCCTGTGGATATGTCCTAAATGTCCTTCGTGGGAAAACCCCTTAAACATATTTTATAGCGGATTTTCTCCAGGCCTATTTCACTGCCTGTTCAATTTGAAATGAATGTATACACTCTTAATGTGTGGTAGTCTTTCCCTCACTGTAGTGTGCTTTCCTTGTGTACACGTAGAGGCAGAGTTGCATGTAGCATACAAGATGGAGAGGCTTGAAGGAAATAGCATATTTATATGCAGACTGGGTTATTAAAGACTGCTAGCAATATCCTATGTAATAACTGGCTATGGATGCGCCTTTCTATTCCCAGTTACAGCACGGAGAGTGACTCTAATGGGCAGGATATGAAGGTGGGGTGCAGAACAGAGGGGTGCTTTCATTTCCTGTGGTTTTATTTTTCCCCAGAGCTCAAATGGAACCAGGTTCTGCTGTGGGAGCCCTGTGTGCTCAAAGCATTGGGGAACCAGGAACACAGATGACGCTAAAGACTTTCCATTTTGCTGGAGTTGCCTCCATGAACATCACTTTGGGGGTGCCTCGAATCAAGGAAATAATCAATGCTTCAAAGAACATCAGGTATGTGACGGGTTGATTAGGTTTGTAAGCTGGGCCATATAAATTACAAATCTTTTTGGTAAGTTGTTCTACTGTGTAGTCGTTATTACAGTAATATTAGTGCTTCATTTATTTTATTCAAGCTTGTGATAACTTCATGTTTGTGTTAATTTTGCCATGTGTTCAAAGGGTGGTCTTCTCAGACCCCTTTCCATATGCCCTATTAACGCATATGGATTTCATGGGAAGGGAGCATTTCCTTCAGAACCACCCTCTGAGCTAAAGGGGGGGGGGGGGCGCTAATTATCAACGGATCCTGCACTGGCGGACCCAGCCCATTTGTTTATTAAATGAATGGCCATTCATCCCAAGCAGGAGAAATGTATGGCTGGCTGCAACTTCCCACCCAGCGATCAGGATTTTTTTGAAGCTGGACCCGCAACAAACTTATTACCGATTTGGTTTCATTTGAAAAACTTTATTGTTGTAAGAAAACCTCTTAAATTAATATGATGGATTATAATATGGAAATGGTGTATATTAAAATTCTTATTTATCACGTCAGTACTCCAATCATTACTGCCAACATGGACAGAGATTATGACTCGGACTTTGCCCGTCTGGTAAAAGGAAGAATTGAGAAGACCCTGTTAGGTGAGGTAAGCTCTTCACATTTTTGTAAGTCACAATTACAATTCCTTATTTCAGAAAGCTGTAGTCTGTTTGCAGGGGCCGCTGCAGTTACGGAAGCCGCGTAGCATGCGAGCTACGCTGTTTCCATAACTACCATTGAGTTCTATGGGACTTAGGGAAACCGCGTAGCCCCAATGAGCGACCATGTTTTCGTACTTCTGACCATGTAGTTCGGAAGTGGCCGGGAGGCAGCTGCAGCAAAGGTAGAATGGGGTTTAGGGGCCTCGTTCTAGAGATGTTGAGGGTCCCAGAGGTGGGACCCGCATCTATCTGACAATTAGGACATATCCTGTGGATATGTCATAAATGTCCCTGATGGGAAATGATTGACACAATGTGATATTTATGATGATGACGTCCGTATGCAGAACATGGCACAGGTACTGGCAGAGATTGTCACATCATAAATTGCTAGTAATGTTCTATATCTGTATCTATACACAGATATCGGAGTACATAGAAGAGGTATTTCTTCCTGATGACTGTTTCCTCTTGGTGAAGCTCTCACTAGAACGTATAAGGTTGCTGAGGCTTGAGGTGAGCTGATCTTCATATGCTGTATGTAGTCCAGGGTTTTTTTTTAATGAACGGTTACATTCTTAACATGACAGCTGCCTGCTGTTTTTCAGGTGAATGCAGAGACTGTGAGATATTCAATCTGCATGTCCAAACTACGTGTGAAGCCCAAAGATATTGCGGTTCATGGCGAGGCTGTGCTTTGTGTGACGCCAAGAGAGAACAACAAAAGCTCAATGTACTACGTCTTACAAACTCTGAAGGAGGAGCTCCCGAAGGTAGCGCTTCAGCTTTATTACATTACTGTATGTATGTTTAATAGTCGACTATAAGTGAACAGAAAAAGCTGTATGTGTCTGAGACTGTGACTTCTAAATGCCCATATACACCGAAAGGCCACTGTATTAGAGACATCTGTCCATTCACTATTGGATCTTCCCTTTAGGTAATGTAGACACGTAACCCCGAAGTGCAGCATAAAACTCAGTGCCCTCTGTGGATGCTGCCGCAGTGCCCTCTGTGGATGCTGCCGCAGCGTCCCGGAGCAGAGCCGATACTAGCGCTCTGCCTGGGACTCTGCTCTGGGGAAGACCCTGACACACTGTCCATATATGGGCAGCGATGTCAGAGAATTCCACAGAGTCCCGGAGCAAAGCCTGTACTAGCGCTCTGCCTGGGACTCCGGCTCTGGGCAAGCCCCAGACATCGCTGTTCATATGTGGACAGCGATGTCGGGGAATTCCAGAGTCTCGGAGCAGAGCCGATACTAGCGGCTCTGTGTCCCGCGGGCCGCAGATGACAGCCCCAGGGGCCGCATGCGGACCGCGTGCTTGAGACCCCTGATCTAGACCGAATGACTACTAAATTTTCTTGTCTTTTATAAATCTATATACACCTCGTCAGTAACTTATTCGCAATTCGATTTTACAGAGTTCTTTTAAATGCTATTTCTTATCCCATGTTACCATCTGCTCAAAAAGAGATGCTTGATGCTCCAATATCTATGACTGAAATTAAGAGAGGCGCTACTGTAGGAATTCCGTCTGTGTTTCACTTCGTCTAGTCAAACAGTCCTCCCAGTTTCGTTGGAAACTCTGAACTATGTATTTGAGTGGACTGTACCACCCAGCTCTTGGAATGAAGCAGTGATCACATTGATTCTCAAGCCTGGGAAAGATCCTCTACTACTGGGATCATACCGACCAATCGCATTTATTACTTGCAATGCAAAATTTCTGCCCAAGATCCTGGCTAATCGTCTATATAAAGTTATTTAATATAATCCATACTGGTAAAACAGGCTTCATGCCCAACAAATCCTCTTCAATAATATTTATAGACTTGACTCAAATCTACAACACTCTAAAGATCATGATTCAGACTGTTCCAATCTTTCATTCGATGCAATCAAGGCATTTGCTAGCATGGAATGGACCTTTGGGAATCCTTGAAACGCTTTGGTTTCGGAACAAATTTTGTTAGATGGGTACAAATCTTATATCTGTCTCCACAAGCCAGAATTGAAATTAATAGTAAATTATCTGACGGGTAGTAATCCATATTGATGCCATTTAAGCATAAGAAATATCTGTTCCAGAGTAACTTTGGCAGTCTTGGGTCCGAGCGACAGCTTTAAATATTTGTGGCTGATAATCTCAAGACGTACTCATGATTTTTATCATTTAAATGTGACGCCACTGATTTAATTCCTCAAGGATAACATGAATTTGTGTAAAAAGGTTTTCCTTTGAGTATGGCCGATAGAAGGGCCATGATTAAAATGGTACTATTACCAAAAATGCTATACGTGTTTTGTTTTCTCTCCAATCTTGTTCAAATCTATAAATGTAGCCTTTCTGATTTTTATCTGGAAGGGAAAGCCTCCACGCATTGAACTCTAAAAAAAAAAAACGATATTACATATAGATCATGGTGGTCTCTCGGTCCCAAAATAAAATTCTACTTTCTAGCCACCGGTTTTACCTTGGACTGGGAGGAATACCCAATAATCAGAGATTTGCTTTACTCTCTAAAATAACACGGGTTTACATTTCATATTTTAATATCTGGTATCCTAAACTGCAAGAAATTTAATCGGAGTACTTGATTTGTTCTAACTCTGAGGACTTGGCTAGAAATCAAAAAAAATACTTAACGTTCCTGCTTTTCTGGATATAATGCCGCTATGGCATAATTCTTATTTTAATTATTTTAAACTGATACAAGATACTCAATTTTGAGCTTTGAAAGGGATGGCTCTGCTTTCTGAAATAATTTATAAAAGCAATTTGAAAGAATTTTTTAGGTTCAAAAATTTAGTTTAGACTTACCGATAAGGATCAATTTCAATATCTCCAGTTAAAACACGCTTATTTCATGCAGAGAAAAACAAGGATGCCGTTTGACTCAACTGTTCCTATCTTGTATTATAAAATGTCCTATTTCCAGAGATCTGATTTCTAAAATATACAGATGTTTTTTGAAATTCGAGAAGGGGATACCACAGTATAAATCTAGAAAAAGATGCGAGAAAGATCCTGATCCCTCTGTAGAGATCCATTGGGCCGAAATTTAGAAACAAATTCCCTCAGTTTCATCTAATAACCATAGGGTTACGCAACTTGTTTGTCCACAGACTCTACGACTCAACCTTTTTATACAAAATAGGAAAAGGAGACTCAAACTTCTGTCCTAAATGCTTAGGTCCTGTTGCTGATTGGTACCATCTTACATGGTGTTCCCCCAAACCTGTCAGGTTTTGGAATGCAGTCCTAGATTGCCTATCTTATATTTATGGTTTTGAGGCTCTCCTAGATCCTAGACTTTGTCTGTTAGAGTCCATAACATAAGAGCTCTTATCAGCTCCTCTATGGCCATCCGTAGTTCCTTATGTGTTGATAGATTTTTTTAATAGCTAAATATTGTCACATTTTTACCAAAGAACACATTTTAAGGCCTGGGAATAGATACATAGGTTGTGTATTACCCTAAATATAAAGAATGGGAATCATTTTGAGCTTTTTTCTCCCTATTTTTCTAATAGTTTTTTGCTCAATTGTGGAAATGCGAGGTTTAATTATTGCTTGTTTAGATGATATTTACTGGTTTCCCCATTTTTGTATGTGTTCGCACAATTAAAGGAAGATAAAAAGGATTTAAAAAAAAAAAAAAAGGAAAAATGGACTAAGCGACTTGAAAGTATTAAGGTCAACCGTGCTAGACTACCTGGGTCCACTTTTTCAAAAACTGCCAACCTTGGGTTTTTTTTTCATTCAACTTTGTCAAGAGTATATGGAGAATGGTGTGAAAGAGGAAAAACATCCAGCGAAAGAAAAACCTCCAGATGTGAACAACTCGTCGACTAAAGGGATCAGAGGACGATGTCAAGAATCATTCTGACGAACAGGCGACGCACAGTCAAGGAAATTGCATCCGAATAAAATGCTGGATCTCCAACTAACATGTCAGAACTCACAACTTGTCATTCATTAGCGCGATGGGCTACAACAGCAGACAACCAATTTGAGTACCGTTGTTGTCTAAGGGAAACAGAATAGTAAAACTATAGTGGACAAAAGAGCGCAAAAATTGGGTTCCTGAACAGTGGAAAAACTTTGCCTAGTAAGATGAATCCAGTTTTCTGTGGCACCATGCTGATGGGAGGGTCAGAATTTGGCACAGGCAGCATGAATCGATGAACCCTTCCTATCAGGCTGTTGGAGGTGGAGTAATGCTGTGCGGAATGTTTTTTTTTTGGCACACACTGGGTCTTCTGATGCCATCGAATGAACATTTGAACAAGTAGGGCTTATCTAGCATTGTGGCTGACCAAGTACAACCCTTGATGGCAGTTGTTTACCCGAAGGCAAAAGGACAACTTCGAGAAGCTATCCTGTCCGCATGGGCCAATAATCTGAAGAATGATTTCAACACCTAGTGGAATCTATGACACGAAGAATTGCTACTGCTCTGTAGTCCAAAGTTTGTCGAATGCGTTGCTAGATGGGTGTCTTAATAAAGTGACCATTCCGTGTACGTTGGCCAATTATCGTCACAATCTGCTCGATTGGACTCCATCGTAAATGTAGTTGACCAGTTTAATTTGAGGAGATTGTAGATTTTGTTTGACATGGCTGCCATAAAACTTGCTGCGGTTTGCATGATAAGTGTAAATGACTCTTGTAGCTACGTGTACACAAGGCTTTGCTGCCTACCGCACAACTCTCGCAAATGAGGCTCATCTGTTAAATGGCTAAAAAATTGTCTTTGTGTACAGGGGTTAATAAAAGTATGGCTGCTAATACAAAATGAAAGGTATAATGAGGAGTAGGGCCTACCTCTGCTATCATAATTGCGTTAGTCCTTTACAATTGGCATCAACTTAAATTTACTTCGATTTTGTTGCCATTGTTTTTGATTTCTTCAACGTTAAAGTGATTTGTCTAATTGGCAAAACTCTATTTTTTTCATTGAGTGAGATTCTAGTAAACTTTTTAAACTTTAGAAGAATGGAATTTTTTTTCCCTTTAGCATTGAAGCAACAAAAATTAAAATCGGTGAACGTTCAAGTGCTACAAGGATGTTTCTTATTGCGGAGCCTCTTTGCACTGGCCAATAGAGGGGCTCCTGATCACTCACTTTTCACCTTTAAAGACTTAAAAAAATTCCTGTGAAGGGTAAGCTGCAGATTTTTAAATCTGTGGCATTCTCTTTATTTCATGGCTTTTTACTGAATATTTGCTGTGGGTTTCACCCATTGCAATGACGTTGCCTCTATTGGACCTAGAGTTTTTGTGACCTTTCACAGGGTGGCTGGGTGCCCTTGGCACGGCAGAGTTGCTGGAGCATAGCAGGGGGCTGTTTTTCCCCGTAACTGGAATTCCTATGGATGGTCAAAAATATTATTGTAAAATATATTAAGTCTGAATGTCCACCCCGAGATCTTTATAACCTCTTAGGAGACAGATCTAAATAAATATACAAGAATTTGTAAAAAATAACAAACACAAATATACCGAACCCAAAACTGTACAAATTATATTTTAAAAGACTAGAACAAATGTGAAAGCGAATACTGGATTTCTTTTCAAGAGATCACATCACAGAAAAATGAAGTATCTGCTTTATAGTAAATGGCTTTGATCAAGTATTAAAGGGGTTTTCCCAAAATCCTAAATTATCACCTTTCCAGAAAATAGGTGTTAATTTTCTGATCGCTGGGGGCCCCTCTGCTGGCATTCCCACTAGTCATAACAGGGGTCCCTAACCCTCACATCTTTCTCACTTCTCCCCCGCAGTGAGCGAAAGCTTGACTGGAGCAGTGGTCGAGCATGCGCCTGCTGTCTGAGAATGAAGGAAACAGCCGAGTGCTTTACTAGGCTGTTTCTTTCATTCGCATAGACTTTGAATGGAGCAGCAGCACGCATGCTTGACCACCGCTCCCTACGATGTCCTCACTGCAGTCGAGCAGTGAGGAGGAACGGGGTGGGGGGTTTGGGACCCCGTTCTTACTATTGGTGGGGGTCCCAGCGATGAATAAATCGGATATCCCGTGATTGTGATAATTTATGATTTTGGGAAAACCGCTTTAAGTCATCCACAATTATTTAGTAAATTGGTCTGCTTGCAGTTTTTGCAGAGTCTGAGTTAGGATCTAAGTGTTTGATAGACTACTATACAAATTTGTTTTGTGGTCTCCCCTTATTTTACCTATTTAGGTGGTGGTACAGGGCATTCCTGAAGTATCGCGTGCTGTAATACACATTGATGAACAGAGTGGCAAGGAAAAGTATAAACTTTTGGTGGAAGGGGATAATCTGCGTTCGGTTATGGCTACCCATGGAGTGAAGGGCTCTCGTACCACTTCTAACAACACCTATGAGGTAAGTTGCTGTGATTTTATTCTCTAATTGCTATGAAGCTAATGGATGGTATCCAAATTGTCTCATTCTATGCTAAACTTCATTTTAACCCCTTCAGGACACAGCCTGTTTTGGTCTTGTGGACACAGTCGATTTTTTTCAAATCTGACATGTATCCCTTTATGTGGTAATAACTCCGGAATGCTTTAACCTATCCAAGCGATTCTGAGATTGTTTTCTCGTGACATACTGTACTTTACGTCTGTGAAAAAATTTGGTCGATAAATTCAATATTTATTTGTGAAAAACACCAAAATTTATAGAAAATTTGCAAAAAAATTGCAGTTTTCTAAATTTGAATGTATCTGCTTGCAAAACATATATTAATACCACACACAATAGTTACTAGTTAACATTTCCTATATGTCTACTTTATGTTTGCGTAGTTTTTTGAACGTCCTTTTATTTTTCTAGGACGTTACGAGGCTTAGAACTTTAGCAGCAATTTCTCATATTTTCAAGAAATTTCCAAAACCTATTTTTTCATGGACCAGTTCAGTTGTGAAGTGGCTTTGAGGGCCTTATATATTAGAAACTCCCCATAATTCACCCCATTTTAAAAACTTCGCCTCTCAAAGTATTCAAAACAGCATTCAGAAAGTTTCTTAACCCTTTAGGCATTTCACAGGAATTAAAGGAAAGTAGAGGTGAAATTTACAAATGAAATTTTTTTTGCAGAAATTCATTTGTAATAGAAAAATTTCTGTAACACAGAAGGTTTTACCAGAGAAACGCAACTCAATACTTATTGCCCAGATTCTGCAGTTTTTAGAAATATCCCACATGTGGCCCTAGTGTGATAATGGACTGAAATACCGGCCTCAGAAGCAAAGGAGCACCTAGTGGATTTTGAAGCCTCCTTTTTATTACAATATATTTTAGGCTCCATGTCTGGTTTGAAGAGGTCTTGTGGTACCCAAACAGGGGAAACCCCCAAAAAGTGACCCCATTTCGGAAACTACACCCCTCAAGGAATTTATCTAGTTGTATAGTAAGCATTTTAACCCCACAGGTTTTTTGTTGAATTTATTGGCGTTAGTCTGTGAAAATGAAAATCTACATTTCTTCTGAAGAAACAGACATTTTTTAATTTTTGCAAGGAATAAAGGAGAAAAAGCGCCCCAACATTTGTAAAGAAATTTATCCTGATTACGGCAATACCCCATGTGTGGTCATATATTTGAACACATTACAGCGCTCAGAAGGGAAGAAGCGCCATTTGGGTTTTGGAGCTCAAATTTTGCTATAATGGTTTTTGGTGCCATGTCCCATTTGCAACGCCCTGGAGGGACCAAAACAGCGAAAACCCCCCAAAAGTGACCCCATTCACTATCAGAATCCAAGAGAGCAAATGCCTCTTCAGTGGTATATAACTTGCGTGCCATTTTTTACGTATTTTTTTTTTTTTACTTATGTTTTGTAACAGTTCTAATAAAAGTAACAAAGAAAAAGTCCACTAATCCATTGATCAATAAATTGATGAACAACCCTAAGGCCCTGTTCACACAGAGTTTTTTTTTACCCGTTTTTCGGCGCGGAAACCGCTCCGCAAAACTCGGCAAAAACCGCCCGAAATTGTCTCCCATTGATTTCAATGGGAGTTGGACGAGCTTTTTCACCGCGAGTAAAAAAAAACACGTCGCGGTAAAAAGAAGTGACATGACCTATCTTGAGGCGGTTTCCGCCTTCAAAACCCCATTTCAATCAGTCAGAAGGGTAAAAAAAAAACATCGACGAGTGTTTGGCAAACCACTGTGCAAAAAACTTTTGGAGCCGTTTTTGCAGGAGGAATTTTCCTCCTGCAAAAAACCATGTGTGAACACAGCCTAACAAATAATCAATGTATTTAGAATTGACAGACGTGTAAAATATATGAAGAGATATGTATGTATGTGTGTGTGTGTATATATATATATATATATAATATAGACGTGTATGTGTATACATATATATATATATATATATATATATATATATACACACACAGTATATAAATATATATCTATATGATTTTATAGATGGAGATATATATCTATCTGTCTCTCTCTCTCTCTCTCTCTCTCTCTCTCTCTCTCTCTCTCTCTCTCTCTCTCTCTCTCTCTCTCTCTATATATATATACATACATACATACATACATACATACATACATACACACACACATAAGCCCTAATTGATTATTAATTAATAGTACTCAGACTAGTACAATCTACCTAAACTATATCTAGCTGCCTACACTAAGCTATCTATGTGGAGGTGTTTTTGTGTGTTTTTCACATACATTGTGTCTTTATATGAGACACACAGCAGCTTCTTCTCCCCCACTGTCTCAGAACGATCTGACAGGGAGGGAGGAGAAACATTGTAACAAACAGCACGAAAGTTTTTGCTGCAACAAACTTTGCTGTGATCACCATGATAGCTTTATCATGGTGATCACGTCATCAGGACCGACACCAATCCGGTCCTGATGTCTTCTCTCAGCACTTAGGCTGCTAGTAGCAGCGTGTGCTGAGAGATTCAGAGCACAGGGAGAGCGCTGTGCACTCTGTTCTGGCACCACGTGAATTAACGGGCTGCAGGAGAAAAGCCCAGCACGGCAGCCCGTTAATCTACGTGGGCTGGTCGTGAAGGGGTTAATGTTAATTTATTTGTATCCCACTGTGCAGCCATAGGTTGGTTTCAGATTCCGCAGTTTGTTAAAAACCAATACAAAACCGCATTTTTGTACAATCACAATATGTAGTAATCGTTCCCGGAACGGCTTCTGTGGTAACAAATACAATCTTATTACCGCGTGTAAAAAAACATGATTGTGTTTTCTCCGTCAAATGAAACAAAAATTTGCTAAAAGAAATGAAAGTAAATATGGCATGTACAAATTAGCATTTTTTTTTTGTGGGTTTTTTTTTTTTTTTTTTTAGCATTTTTTCTTTGTCGTCTGACACCTGTTATGTTTAAACTTGAATTTTAAACTCTTCAATAATAAATTGCCTTCATTACAGATGTTATATCAATTTGTCACTTAGGTGGAGAAAACGATTGGTATTGAAGCAGCCCGCTCTACCATTATAAATGAGATCCAGTACACAATGGTGAACCACGGGATGAGTATTGATCGGCGACATGTAATGCTGCTAGGAGACCTCATGACTTACAAGGTGTGGACCCTAAAAAAGTCCCCACACCTCTTACCACTCAAATTTATAATCTTTTCTTAGATATACTACCTTTTTGCCCACAGGGCGAAGTGCTTGGTATTACACGGTTTGGTCTGGCAAAGATGAAAGAAAGTGTCCTAATGTTGGCTTCCTTTGAGAAGACTGCTGATCACCTCTTTGATGCTGCATATTTTGGGCAAAAAGATTCAGTCTGCGGTGAGTAAATTAGTGTCAAGATGCTCAAACTGGTCATCAACTAATAGTTAGAGCGTCACTGTTATTTCAACAAACGGTTGACACGTCAGAAGTCCTGATCCGTGGGCGTCGGTCCGGAAGCGGAGACCCCCTCGATCGCTGCAATCAAGCGGGTTTGTTGAGCTGATCTAGGGAGAGAGACAGGGAAATTGGTGTATGAGCCCCCACTGCTCAAAGCACTTCAATCTGGAGATTGTGGAGATCCCCACACTCTGACCACCACCAATCAAAACTCCTGACATTTCACTATAGGCCAGGTTTATTAGCTTAGTCTGACAACTGGGGTAACGTTCATGCTGTGTATGGTGGGGGGGGGGGGGTTGTGCCTGATGTAACCGTTTCAGCTGTAAAAATATACTGTGACCTTGTGCTATGCATAGACTTAAGGGGGTTTTACCCTGGGCAATTATCGGGCAGACAAGCGTTCATAGAGCTCTCGTTCCCAATAACAACCCTGTGTAAACAGGGGAACGATCAGCAGAGGAACGAGCAAATGCTCGATCATCTGCTGATCGTATCGTTTTAAAAAAGTGAAATATTATAGTTGTCGGCAGCACATCTTCCTTTATTTATTTTTTCTACTTCATTACAAGTGAGTTTTTTTTAATTATAACTTGTGCTCACACTCTTGCTTCTTTTCTAGGAGTGTCCGAATGCATAATAATGGGCATCCCTATGAACATCGGCACTGGGCTATTCAAGCTTCTACACAGGGCAGACAAGGATCCTAATCCACCTAAGCGACCACTTATTTTTGACAACAAAGAATTTCACCTTCCCATTGCGAGTACATAGCTGGGAATCTTTCAATGACTCATGGATTATTTTCTAGTGTCCATTCTCCGGCTTCCTTTACGTTCAGGGAAACTTAATGGCTATAGTTGGAAATGCCTACAATATCTCGTTGAGGAAAAACCTCTTCAGGGAGCAGGAACAACGATTGATGGTATATAAATGTAAATATGTTGTGTATGGAAAGAGTACAGCTGCCTATTCCGCAGGTAAAAGAGAAAGCATGGAAAGGGTATTTACATTAAGGCAAGGGGTTCAGTTGGATATGAACTCCAAGCCGTAGTGAACTGTATATAGCATACACTCTGTAAACACATGACTTGTGTAGCAGTGTTAAATAAAGTGTACAGTTGTGGGTTGTATTATTCAGCAACGACGAATCTGTAACTGGGCACGTTTTCACACACACACGCACACGCGCACGCACACACACACGTACGTACACAGATTCATTACTGAATAATACAATATATTTATTATTTAAATAAGTGAAAATTATGTCCCCTATCAATATTTTTAGTGATGACCATTTATTTATAAGCGTCATACGGCTTAACCGTAAACTGGAAACTGCTCTACAATATGTAGAGCGTTAAATGGCGTCATTGCCGAACCGATCTCTCCACATGAATTCTGCAAGATATATAGGAAGCAAGTCACGATTTTCGTCTTGATACGAGCCTTCCGTTTATTCCAGTAAGACTCTACATGTTGCGTGTGGCCACCAGTTGGATAAACGAATCGAAAATTGGGATCACTGTGATTCATGACTTTATTTCAGTGCCGGTTGAATATTGTGGTAGGCAGCCCGGGCATCAATCTGTTTTATAGTAAGAATGGCCTTTGTTGCCCATAGCAACCAATCAGATCTCGGCTTTCGTTTTACCTGAGATAATTAATATATTAAAGCTGTAGGGTTGCTATGGGCAACAAAGCACGTTCTTACTACAAGACCCCTTGATAAATCTCCCCCAATGTCACTGGGGAAGCAGGGGGGGACATAATCTGTACTTGTTCAATCAGAAGGACAAGCTTCACTTGATCCCATTATTTAATAATGCTGAAGTAATTCAGCTGGGGGGTGGTGGACATTCTGAGTAGTAATTGGGCTCCTGCCATCCAAAAAGCAATCAACATAAAATTGTTCTCCACGTTTAAGTAGCACTGACGCCGATACAGCACTTGAATATGACAAGCTTGATGGACATTTTTCCTTGGACTTAATGGAAGAGAATTACCTGTACAAATGGGGTCTTTTTTTTTTTTTTTTGGGTGGGGGGGTTGACTAAGTAGTCCAACTTCTCTATATCTGGATGATTTTGCATTTGTCGTTTCTATTGTTTTGGAGGCCTCTTTATATACTATCCATGTAAATCTAGATTTCTGTTGTCTCCTGAAAAAAAATAAAGTTTTTTGTTGAGACAATTTTTTCTTTGTGCAGCAATGCAATCTATAGACCACTATTAACATTTGTGTGCATGTCCCTTCTGCTATTTCCAGCAGAGAGGTGGCTGCGCATATATATATATATATATATATATATATATTTTTTTTTTGTCTTTTGATCCGGTGCCGAGATGTAGAGATTCTTTCCAGTGCCGACTCTGGAACAAGCAACATATAGTTGCCCATGGGTAAAACAGGGACTTTGAAGGTGTATTCCTGCCACTTTCAGGGATTGACCTTGAGCCTTGTTAATTGTCATTGCGAAGGCTAGGCGTACTGGGAACTGTTACCGCTTGAACTCGAAAGGAACATCATTTGGATCGAGGGGAATGTGAGGAATAAAGACAACTTCCCCCTTGGCACATCCTGTTAGTATGTTGGACTCGATGACGTGATCCATTTTAAACCAATGAAAAATCGGGCTTCAAACAAACAAACTTTCGAAAATATATATAAGATGGAATATGTAGAAACAGCCAATAAAATATGAGCGTTCCTCTGGCAGTCCCCATTTGACGGTCACCAACACCTTCTGTTGGGAGCAACTGGAATTATTTAATTCCTTCCAAAATGAGCAGAGGTGTGTGGAAGCTGCTTATCTCCCATTCTTCATAGACCTATCGTGCTAATTCAGCCGACCCAGGGAAAAGAGATGTAGGTTGACACCCATCTTATCTCCATGGCCAACATTAGTTCTGTAAAGTTCCTAGTATTATACCAGACAATTATTGGGCAAATGAGCGTTCATAGAAACGCTTGTTGACTATAATTTCTTTGTGTAAACAGGAAAACGATCAGCTGATGAACGAGCAAAGTCTCGCTCATCGGCTGATTGTATAGTTTTGAAATATATGAAATATAGTTGTCGGCAGCACATCGTCGCTGCTGACATGATAAAAATGTATAGGGACGAACGATCAGAGTAACGACCGCTCGCCCCATACTAGCTCTTGTGAAAGGCGCAAACGAGCGTCGATCAACGAGCAGTCTCGTTGATCGGCGCTCGTTTACACGGCCCACGTTGGGCCGTGTAATACCACCTTTAGGCTCATATTACGTGCGGTTTTGGCGCATGTATTTGTATGCACATAAATTAACCTGCAGTGCGTATATTAAAATCCACAGCATGTCCATTTATCATGCGTTTCCGCTTTGAATTGTATCGCATCAAAACCCGTAGCATGAAAAACCACCAATCTACACATCAAAACGTAAAAACGCACTGAAAAATGCATTAAAAAAAAAAGAGTTCAATTAGGTGCGATTTCTACCTGCGAATTCCGTGCAGTTTTGGTGCATATTTTTTGCAGCCAAATATGCAACGTGTGCATGTAGCCTTAGTCTAGAATATAGCTTTGAATTTGCCTTGTGATGAACAACAGAAGGCACATGATGTGAACCCTGAGGCCCTGTTCAGACAGTTTTTTTGTAGGCAGAAAAAAAAATCTACCTCCGAATTTCTTCAGTGATTTCGGACGTTTTATGGCGCTGATTTTTTGCTTCAAAAACTGTGTGAACTGACCCTAAGGCCCTGTTCACACAGAGGTTTTTTTGCAGACGGCAGAACATTTGCTGCGTTTTTCACCCACAGCCTTTTGAGCGCTGCGGGCAAAAACCACCACGAAAAACACTATCTATGCCTCCGATTGATGTCAATGGAAAGTCGGAGACGGAATTGTCCCTCAAGCGTTTTTTACCGCTCATGGGAGAAAAACACCTCCGCATCCCATTGAAATCAATGGGAGGATATTTTGGGCGTTTTTTGGCGCCAAAATACTCTGTGTGAACTAACCCATAATATTACCATCCTTTTCATCACTGCTCTATTTGTATTAAAGGGTGATCAGAGATTCAGAAACTTTGCTTTACATACAACTAATCCCTATTCAATGGGGCTAATCTGCAATGCCGTACACAACCTACGGGTGTTATAGTGGCAGTTTCTGTAATCACTTTGCAAAAGTGACAACAGTCGAATATAAAAAAAAAAAAAGCGAAGAGAGCAGTTGGAGGATTACAGACAAATTACAGATGTTTCTTAGGTCAGTATAACAACTTTTTGGGACACCACAGCCATAGGAGAGCCAAAAGGCCAGAGAAATGGCAACATATAACAAGTACTTTGTAGATATATTTTATTCAATTTACTATTGTAGCATTTTGTGTGGGGTATCCTGATTTTAAAAAAAAAATAATATTTCTAGAACAAGAAACTATCAAATTTTTTTTCTAAATACATGAATTTAAAGTTTCAAGAGGGTCAGAAACCTGGGCCTGTACCAGAAATAAAACATACAACAGGGATTCAATAGAGTGTACATTTATTTACTAATGGCCCAATCTCCATTACGTCTTTCAGGAAACTTAGTTGCTCGGTATACATATACAGTCTCTTTTTTTTTTAATACATATACAGTCTCTTTTTTTTAAATTGGTCACGGCAGGTATTTCACCGTGACTTGGCATTGTTGACTGAGGATAAAAAACTTGCTTTTCTGAGGTGATTTCCCACTTGAACCATATTTTGGCGGCCAGTGTTCACAGGTCGTTAAAAAAAACCAAAAAAACATCCATGCGAATACACAAACACAGAACCTCATGGTTTTGAAAACGGCCTTGTGGCGGCCGTTCAAAAATTCGGCTGTCATACGAACGTTTTTCACTGTAATGAAATGTAGAATGTCCCGTTTCAGACTAAGTCCTTAGACATGTTCATTTGACATTTGTTAATTCCCT
Organism: Rhinoderma darwinii; assembly: GCF_050947455.1. Taxonomy (NCBI): domain Eukaryota; kingdom Metazoa; phylum Chordata; class Amphibia; order Anura; family Rhinodermatidae; genus Rhinoderma; species Rhinoderma darwinii. Next base: position 79,019,554 of record NC_134697.1, on the reverse strand, counting down.
TCATCTGCCCAACAGTAGGAAGCATGCGCACAGGACAGTCCACTATTGGCTGTTGGTTAGGCACTCTTGCTTTGGACGTATTATGTCTCTTTTGAGACCAAGTCCACAGACATGCGCAATGGACTTTCTGATACTTATAAAATGTTTTTCTATTCTTCTGCGCCCAGGACCGACTTTCATTAACCGCTTGCTTACTGGTTTGACGGTCTTGTTCAGATGGCTTTCAAAACAGAGTATGAACACATTCAGATCAGCGGATCTAATTGGACCCTAGTACTGACTAGCCCATATGACATAACAGTGCTTATAAATGGGAGAAGTTTTTGTCTCCTAAATACCCCTAAAGACGCCATGTTGGGCGTTGCTACATTTAAATCTTGATATTACTCACACTACCAGACCACAGTGGCAATTTTAATTTAATTTAGTGTGGTTAAATTAAGCAATACATATATCTGAATAAAAGTGAAGTTTTATTTTTAATGGATTATTTAGTAGGCACTTGGGAATTAAGGGCTTTATCGTGCCTTCGGGCAAGCTAATGTTAGTAATGATTTAAATTGTTGCCCACCAGATGCCTGGGTCTATTTTATTTTTTTTCCCCCATGGATGTGGCACCCCCTTTACTCAGGTCTCAGATGACATTTCCACACTATCCCAGTCCATTGTGCAATCTTTGGAGTGCTTGCCTTCCCAGATTGCGGTTGAACGCTTTCCTTTCCTTTTGGATAATACTCAGTCTACTTCTTGCAGTAGATCCCATAAAAAGGGTAAGGGGTAACTTGGCCACATTTCGTTCCTTGTTAAAGGGAACCTGTCACCAGCGGTTTACCTTTTAAACCATCATTACCTGGTGGTAGTGGGTGAAAAATAATTTCTATATAACCTATAATTGTCTTAGTCGGCTCTGTAGCTTTAGTATTCCATTATTTAGTGTTCCCACACTGTATGTAAATGAGCATAAGAGTCATATCTTAATTTCACTTTGAGAAGGTTCAGATGGATCATCAACAAGGAAAAACCCTCATTGGTTCCAACTCAGAGCATGGAGTTTTTGTCAATGATATTCAACACCAGGACAGCAAGGGTCTTTTTCCGGTGGACAAAGTAACTTCCGTTGTAACCGAGCTGGTTTTTCTATGCCAGGACACACTTTAATCTATGCATTTTTGCATGTGAGTGCTGGTCAGAATGGTGTAGACTTTCGAGGCGGTTTCATATGCGCAATTCTACTCTGGGTCCCTCCAGAAGGCAATTCTTTCATTCTAGGACAAGTCTCCGGACTCGCTGAACAAATTGATTCCCTTGCCTGCTCGGGTCCGTCAAGAGTTGATGGTGGCAGACCTCACCTATTATCTCAATGGGCTGGTCTTTTCCTCCCCTCTAGTAGCTGGTTATCTCAAGGGATGCAAGTCTGTCCTGGTGGGGTTCAGTCTTCAGTCTTCACACAGTTCAGGGAACTTGGGTGCAGGAAGAAAGGTTTTTGCAGATCAACCTGTTGGAATTAAAGTGTAACTATATTTTTAAAAAACTCTTAACATGTCATAGTGACATGTCAGAAGTTTTGATCGGTGGGGGTCCGAGCACTGAGACCCCACTGATCGCTAAAAAGAAGCTCATGTGTGCGCTCAGCCGCTTAGTTTCTGTTCGGCATTTTCCGGAAAGCCGATGTATCGGAGTACGGGCTCATAGCCTTTTTATTGAGCCCATACTCCGATACATTGATTTCCGGAAAAAGCAGAACAGACGAGAAGCGGCTAAACACGCACATGAGTTTAAGCGATTGGTGGGGGTTTCAGTGCTCAGACCCCCACCAATCAAAACTTCTGACCGGTCACTAAGACATGTCAGAAGTTTGTGAAACTTTTAGTTACCCTTTAACCACTTAAATACTGCAGTCAATAGCGACCGTGGCATCTAAGCCATTACAAAGAGGGGAGGACCCCTACTGACGCGATCGCGGACTACCTATGGTTGTCATGGCAGCCTGGGGGCCTAATGCAGGCTCCCAGGTCTGCCTTCTCTCTGTCACTGTTAAGCCCTGCCTCTGTTAAGCCTGTAAATATGACAATGCACTGCGATCGCTGGTTCAAATCCCCTAAGAAGACTAAAAGAAAGTGTAAAAATAAAGTTTTCAGTAGTGTACCCAAAAAATAAAAAAACAAAAATAAAAAACCAAAACCTTTTCCCATTTACCTAAAGTCGTTACAAAAAACAACAAAAGTTAACATAACTGGTATCGCCCCTTCTGAAAAAGTCTGAACTATTACAATATAAAGTTATTTAACCTGGTCACCTTAGCTCCCCAAAAAATGAAATAAGTGATCAAAAAGTCGCATGCACCCCAAAATGGTACCAATAAAAACTGCAGCTTGCCCTGCAAAAAATAAGCCCTCACACCGCTCAATTGACAGAAAAATAAAAAAGCTATGACTCAGAATATTTATAAGTGTTAAAACATTTAAAAAAAACACGTAGATTTGGTATCGTAATAGTCGTATCAATCAATAGAATAAAGTGAACATTAAGTTTTTACCGTGCGATGAACTGTGTAAAAATAAAACTCGCAAGAAAAATGGCACAATCGCTGTTTTTTGCCCATTTCATCTGACAAATATTCTTTTCTGTGCCGTTTCATTTCCGATAGGCTTTCCTCGGAGCGTTGTACGGACTCAACAGAAAGTCTGAGTCTGTAAACTGCTCGCTCGTCTTTACAGAAATGAAGCAGTCTGCTTCTTTGTTTTAGTGATCAGTGGGTCATGTCACTGACATGTCAAAGGTTTTTGTAAAAGTATGGTTACCCGTTAAGGGTAATCTTCCTACCCATTTCCCACTGGATTCATCTTTTTCACGGTCGGACGGTCAGAATGTAGACTGATAACTCCACGGTGGTAGCTTGCCTGAACCACCAGGGTGGCACCAGGAGTTGGGTGAAAGCCACTCAAATCCTACTATGGGTAGATCAACATATTCCAGTGCTGTCAGCAGTCCACAAACCATGAGTGGACAACTGGGCTGCAGATTTTCTCACCCGAGAGACCAGCTATGTTCTTCACCAGAGGCGTAGCTAGGTTCTCCTGCACCCGGGGCAAAGATTCAGATTGGCGCCCCCCCCCCCCACTTATTTCCAGACATCTCCTTCCCCCTCGCCATGTTTGCTTTCTCTACCAATCAACGAGGTGTAATTTTTTTTTAACAATTTTTTTAATGTAACTTGAGTATAAAAGCATTTCTACATTTTACAAGCGATATAGTTCTATGATGTAATTAACATAAAAATAAATTAAAAGAAAATAAATTAGAGGCCACACACAGCCCCCTTGTAGATAGCGCCACACACAGCCCCCCTTGTAGATAGTGCCACACACAGCCCCTCTCTTGTAGATAGTGCACACACAGCCCCCCTTATAATTAGCGCCACACAGTCCCCCTTGTAGATAGTGCCACACACAGCTCGCTTCCCCCTACTAGATAGCGGCACACTCCCCCCTTGTAGATAGTGCCACATTCCCCCCCTTTTAAATAGCGCGCCACTCCCCCCCCCCCCCCTCCTTGTACTTCGCGCCACACTGTGAACAGAGCGGTGAGCGGTAGCCTACCGCTACCACTCTCCGCTCTGCCTGGTGTGACTTACCGGAGGAGCCGAGGAGGTCATGCGGTGCAGGCAGCGGCGGAGTTCCTTCTGAATAGGGTTGGTGACAGCCAGGGCCGGCCTTAGCTTGGATGGCGCCCTGTGTAGGACTCTCTATTGCTGCCCCCTACGCAAACCAAAAAGTAACCACATATATGGACACGCTGGCACATATATACTGTACATACATAAAGACAGATATTTAGACATACAGTCAAATATACATACACACATCTGGAATATATACATACAGGTAAATATATAGACATACAGACACATATACGCACACCGGCAGATAAATACACAGTCAGGAACATATACAAATACATAAAAGGCACAAATATACAAGCAAAAACACACATTCACAAACAGACCCATATATACGCACACAGGCACATATGTACACAGCACAGATAATGTAGTAGATGTTACATGCAGTCCTATGTAACAGCACAGATAACAGTGATAACTCTGATTAGAGATAATGTAGTAGCTGTTGCCTGCAGTCCTATGTAACACCACAGATAACACAGTGAGAACTCTCTAAATACAGATAGTAGTGTTACCTGCAGTCCTATGTAACACCACATATAACACAGTGATAACTCTCTAAATACAGATAGTAGTGTTACCTGCAGTCCTATGTAATAACACAGTGATAACTCTCTGATTACAGATAATGTAGTAGATGTAAGAGACACACACACACACACACACACACACAAACCATGTCTCCTTGCTGACAGGTCAGGACGGGCTGTGGGCGGAGCTTCCTCTTCTGCTTCTCGGCTGTGTGTAACAGCAGAGCACAGAGTAGAGGCAGAGCTGGAAGGGTGCAGCACGGGAGTGGACCTGTCCCCTGACCTGAGTCATCTGACCATGTCACTGACGTGAGGTCAGGTGACAGGTAAGGTGACTGAACTGGTCCACTCCCTGGCCGTCACAGACCCCAGTCAGAACGCCGTAATTTCCTGGCTCTTCCTAAAGCTGCAGCAGGTGTCCGACATATGGGGCGCCTATCAGCAGCGATCAGCTGCTCTTCGGCTCCCCCCTTCCCTACCACCTAGTTGCGCCTGGGTTACATGCCCCGCCTGCCACCCCCCTAGCTACGCCCCTGCTCTTCACCCAAGGGTATTTTTTCAACTATGCCTTCCCAAATATTGGATTTCATTGCATCCTATGTCAACCACAAGTTTTCGACATGCGTGGCCAAGTCATGGGATCCCAAGGTCATTGCAGTTGATGTGCTGTTCATTCCATGGAGAGTTCTCTCTTCTGTATCTCTTCCCTCTACTTGCACTCTTGCCCAGAGTGCTCAAGACGGAGGGCCTTCCCGCAAATTCTGGCGGCTCCGGACTGGCCACTGGAACACAGATCCAACCTACCTTCTTACAGATACACCATGGCATCTTCCATTTCTTTCCAAAAATCCACTATTCCTCCCCACTTTACCTCAGATTCATTTAACGGCGTGGCTATAAAAGCCGAGGTTCTGAGGACTCGGGGTCTCTCTTGTGCCAGTTATCCAGACTATGTTGAAGGCAAGAAAACCTCAATCAGCCAAGGTTTACCACCATACGTGGAAGGTTTGTTTACGCTGGTGTGAGCACAATAATATACAACCTTTGGAATGCTCCATACCTAGAGTCCTGTCCTTCCTGCAATCAGGCTGTCACGAAGGGTCTGTGGACCCACTGGGCCGTACCGCCTTGGCGGTAAGGCAGCTGGCCAAGAGGGAGCAAGCAGGTGAGGGTCTATAGGTACCTGTGGCAGCTCAGACAGCAGCAGGGCAGGCTCTGCTGGGACTAGGTAGCAGGCGGACGTCAGGCAAGGTGAAGCCGGTCAGATGTGGATGCAGTACGGCACAACTTTGGCACAGCTCAGTTCTAGACCAGGAATGAATGGATTGCTAGGAACAGGAACTGGAAACGGGTATAGAGGCAGGAACTGGAACAGGAAACACACTAGGAGGCCATCACATAGGCAAACTAGGGAACACAACAACGCTCATGCATGGAACTAGGGTATTCACGGGTCAAAGTTCGTCAACGAGGTCCAGTGCACGTGTTGCCCCGTTAAGAGCGGGCACGAGCGTGCGCACGAGCGTGCGCACGCACCCTACGGGATCCAGCTGAGGTGAGTCGACGCGAGCACTGGCATCTCCTGAGGAGGAGGCTGGAGCCAGCGCTTGCCGACTCGTGGCTGCGGCTGTCGGGGAGGTTGGAGCTGACAGCCCGCAGCCACGGACATTACACAGGCCTTGAACAAGCATTTGGGTTGTCTTCCCTAAGGGGTCAGATTTCCGCTTTGTCCATTCTTTTTCAGAGAACTTTGACTTTTTGTTCTCAGACGAAGACTTTTTTTTGCAGTGGGTGGCTCATGTGGTCCTTCCTTTAATACATCCCATTAAACCTTGGGATCTTACGTTCTCGGAGGTCTTAAAGTGACTCCTTTCAAACCTTTCTGCAAGTCACCTTTTTTGGTCAACCATAACAATAAGTTGGTGTTCCGACCTCTTACGTCCTTTCTATTGGAGGTAGTCTTTACCTTCCATATTAACCCCTTAGGGTATGTTCACACGCTTAACCAAAAATGTCTGAAAATACGGAGCTGTTTTCAAGGGAAAACGGCTCTTGATTTTTCAGGAGTTTTTTAAGCCACTCGCGTTTTCTCGCTGCGTTTTTTACGGCCATTTTTGGAGCTGTTTTCAATAGTCTATGAAAAACGGTCCCCTTTGGGTTACTACCTGTTCTGCAACGACTGTTGGTGAGGTCAGATATCAAGCTTCCGTTGCCAGGTCCACAAGTCTACTACCTGGACTTTTATGCACACTTTCACCAAGATTTACCAATTTCATTCTTGTACTCTGGTGATGCCAGCCTGGATTGGAGAGTAATCCACAGCTGCCTGCAACAGACTGTTCGCATGGCTGTAGTTTTAATTTGTTTTTCCCGCCCTCTGGGACTGCCTAAGGACGTCCCATGGGGCCGTGTCCCCAAATAAATAAACAAGAATAATTCAAATTAAATTAAAATTAAATTAAATAAATAAACAAGAAAACAAGATATTTGTACTCCCCATAAAATCTACTTCTTGTTGAATCCATTAAGTGACACAGATCCCAGCTTCTTATTTTTTGATTATTCTATGCCCGGGACCCGTAGTTCTGCTTGGTTTTCGCACAGGATTGTGGACATGTTTTTGTATTTTTTTTTTTTTTTCCTTTTCCAAGATAGTGAAACTGCAGTTAAAGAGGCTCTGTCACCAGATTATAAATGCTCTATCCCCTACATAATCTGATTGGCGCTGTAACGTAGATAACAGCAGTGGTTTTTATTTTGAAAAATTATCATTTTTGAGCAAGTTATGAGCTAGTTTAGATTTATGCTAATGAGTTTCTCAATGGACAACTGGGCGTGTTTTTACTTTTTACCAACTGGGTGTTGTACAGAGAAGTGTATGAGGAATGACCAATCAGTGTCCCTGCAATTCTCATTGTTCCAGCCCAGCTTCTTTCACTGCACAATCACACTGTGCTGTGGATCATGCTGGGTTGCAACAATGGGAAGTGTATGATGCTGATTGGTCAGCCTCATACACTCCTCTGTACAACACCCAGTTGGTAAAAAGTAAAAACACGCCCAGTTGTCCATTGAGAAACCCATAACTTGCTCAAAAATGATCGTTTTTCAAAATAAAAACCACTGCTGTTATCTACATTACAGTGCCAATCAGATTATGTAGGAGATAGGGCACTTGTAATCTGGTGACAGAGCCTCTTTAAAAAAATTTAAATCAATCCAATTTTATTGATACGAACACCAAAACAAGATAACACATTCACATTTCAAGTTTTTCAACATCGTATACAATAATTACAGAATATCAGAAAACCCCCAACATACCCTCTCCCCCCCCCCCCCCCCCCGCACAGCCCCCAACCATATCTCCATCAATTGTTTCCAATACCAATCCTGACCAGAAAACAGCTCTATTATCATGTTTCCCCTCCACTCCCCCTTTGCTCCAAACTCGGTCACCTCCTATTCCTCAGATGACTCTTGCCCTTAGTCTACTCAGGTCAGGTGTCAGCACCTCAGGACAAGACAAACCATCTGCTCCATTGTTTATCAAATGTTTTTTTCGTGCCCCTTTTCGAAAATATCTTATGCTCCATCAGGATATTATGATTCAACATTCCTACAATTTCCCTCATCCCTGGTGGCTCCGCGTCCAGCCAGTGTTTAGCAATGCATTTCCTCGTCTGATATAATATTTTTGCAATTGCCAGACTTGCCATTCTGTCACTCTCCAATTCCCCCAACCGCTCCCAACAACATCCTCTTTAAATTTAATAAAATCGCAGGTTAAGCATCTTTGTTCAAATTATTATTACTTGTGCTAGGACTGTAAATAGTTCATTGCTTTTCTAGTGTTAGGCTATGTTCACACGGGGTATTTTGCCGAGTTTTTTGACGCGGAAACCGCGTCGCAAAACTCGGCAGAAACGGCCCGAGAACGCCTCCCATTGATTTCAATGGGAGGCGTCGGCGTCTTTTTCCCGCGAGCAGTAAAACTGCCTCGCGGGAAAAAGAAGCGACATGCCCTATCTTCGGGCGCTTCCGCCTCCGACCTCCCATTGACTTCAATGGGAGGCAGGAGAAAGCGTATTTCTCGCTGTTTTATGCCCGCGGCGCTCAATGGCCGCGGGCGAAAAACGGCGCGATAATTGCCGCGAAAATCGGCGTGCAGGGAGAGAAATATCTGCCTCAAAGTTCCAAACGGAATTTTGAGGCAGATATTCCTCCAACAAAATACTCCGTGTGAACATAGCCTAAATGTCTAATATTTCTGTATTAAAAATAGTTTTACAAAGTGAAAGAGCCAACACTACTGCATTTACAAATTAACACCCTAGCATGTCGTAAGGCGAACAGGATCTGTTTACCAGCTGTAATACATTTTTATAAACCCAATGAATTCTATTTTAGTTTTTATATCCTCTATTCCATTATGATATATTCAAAGCATTTTACTAAAGCAATAACGAAAATAAAATAAGGCCCCTTGCACTTGAAAATGTCTTCTGTCCTCAATGATAAGGATTATAACGAAATGATGAAGACGGATGTCCTGCCTATAGTGATCGTATCTTTGACCTGCAGTGAGGAGAGAGAAGTTTCTGAGGGATGTGCATCACCTATATTCAATGATGTGATCCTGTCAGGGGCTGGCAAATTTTAGCCTGGGGGCACTGGCCCATGAGTAGCGACCCGTCCTTTAAGAGGGTTTTCCAGCCAATAAAAATTGATGGCCTATCCCCAGGATAGGGCATTAATAGCTGATGGGTCAGGGTCCGACTCACGGAATCCTTGCCGATCAGTTGTTTTGGATGGGGTGTAGCGCTTGTACGAGCACTGCAAGCCCCCCTCAAAACAGCTGATCGTCGCAAAGAATGCTTGGAAACGAGCGCCTTCATCTTTTTCTGCCTCACATTGATTTTAATGTGAGGTCGGAGGCGGAAACCGCGGTACGAGAGAACATGCCACTCCCCCCCCCGCGAGCGGCTAGTAGCCACCTGGAGAAAAAGACGCCTTTGCCTCCCATTGGAATCAATGGGGGACAATTTTGGCCGTTTTTTGGTGCTGATTCCGACGCGGTTTTCGCATCAAAATCGGCACCAAAATACTCTGTGTTTACAGGGCCTAAAGGCCAGTTCACACAGCGTTCTTTGACGTAGAAACCGCGTCGGAAAACGTGCCAAAAAATGGCCGAATATGCCTTCCATTGATTTCCGTCTCACGGGAAAAAGAAGCGACATGCCCTATCTTTGGCGTTTACGTCTCTGACCTCCCATTGACATCAATGGGAGGCAGAGAAAGCGTATTTTGCAGCGGTTTTTTTGCCCGCGGCACTCAATGGCCGTGGGCAAAAAACGTGGCAAACGGCGTGCAGGCAGATCAAAATCTGCCTCAAAATTCCAGACAGAATTTTGAGGCAGAATTTTCTGCCTGCATAAAACTCAGTGTGAACTCAGCCTAATAGTTTTGCTTTTTTATGTGTTACAAATTTTTTTGATGTGTTTGTTTTTCTGAAAGGTTGGTGTTATGGAATTTCTAGGAAAGCAATTAAAACAACGGCCGTCACACGGACCTATGCAATTCAATGAGGCCATTCAGACAGGCAGCGTGTTTCTGTTGCATGAAACTCACTGCATGTCCTGTTCTTGTGCGTTTTTTGCGCATCACGCACCCATTGAAGTCAATGGGTGTGTTTAAATCATCCGTGTACTGTCCGTGATTCACACACAATTTGATAAGGAATGAAGAGAAAAAAAATGCAAAATAAAGAAATGTGAACATAAACAGACATCAACAACTGAGGCCACATGGAACACACACGGATGCCACACGGAACTGCAACGCATGACAAACAAGTCCGATTTTTGCGGACGCAGAACGGACACGTTCGTGTGAATCAGGCCTAAGGGGTCACAAAATCATATTCGTCCAATTTTCCATTATTTGAAGAAAAGTGGGCAGTTCAGAACCTACTGATTTATATCTGCAAGGCTTGGTTCACATTACGTTTCAGCATCCTGATCGAACGTCCTGTTTTTTTTGTTATTTTTTAATCATGTAAAAGAAAACGGGTGTCAATTCGGCTGCAAAAGGATGTAGCATCCTGTTGCCATAGACTTGCATTGTGCAGAAAAATAGATTTATCAGGATCTGGTTGTTCAACAGGTCAGAAAATAAGAAAGTCTGTCTTCTGTTGAATTTTTTTTTATCCTGATCGAAACTTGTAAAAAGTAGACAAACTGTACATTTATCCATGACTGAATCCCTATTAAAAACCTATGGATCCCTTGACAAATCAGGTTTTTTTTCCTTTTTCAAACGGATGTGTGGACAGGATTCTCAAGCGTGATGTGAAAGGGCCCTAATTTACATTAAAGGAGTAATGAATACTTGGGGAGGGCTTTCTCCAGTAAGGGAAACTGACCCTAAGTGATCATTCACACAAACGTTAAAACAACGGCCGTCACATGGACCTATGTAATTTAATGGGGCCGTTCACATGACCATTGTTTCAACGGAGCGTGTGAACGGTCCGTTGAAAAATAGGACATGTCCTATTTTCATGCGTGTTACGCACCCCTCCATAGACTGTCTGTGAGGGATCCGTGACAACGTGTCCCAAACGTGTCCACCTTGGACGTGGAAGACTGCAGTTTTTCGCGTCCGAGGTGGGCTAGTTTCGTGTGAATGTAGCCTAAGGCTAGATTCACAAGAACGTGACAGATTTACGCCCATAAAAAAAACGCGCGTGAATCTGTCCGTGTGCGATGATTTATTGCATCAGTGTGCTTTGCGAATGGCATGTGTTTTTTTACGCACTCGCATAGCACTTCTTTTTATTTGCAATAGAATTGATGCGCATCCGCGTGCTGTGCGTGGTTTTCGCGCACCCATTGACTTCAATGGGAGGACATGCAGTGAGTTTCACGCAACGGACACTCGCTGTGTGAGAATTCACGCATATGTGAACAGCCCCATTGAAATCAATGGGTCCGTGTGCTGTGAGTGATTTCCACGCGCAGCACACGGACGAGTTTTACGCTCGTCTGAATAAGGCCTTAATAAGTCAATGTTTCAGCAGATTGCAGATAGTGCCATACATTACCCCCCACCCCTTATAGATATCTCCATTGGGGCTCCCCTCTAGGAGTAGAATCCCCAGCCAGAGTGTTGCCGACACTCTGGCCGGAGATTCCTCTCTGGAGGAGCCCCTGACGTCACTTTCGGCAATGCTCTGGCCGGGGATTCCAGTCCAGGAGGAGCCCCGGAGGCCGCAGATAACGGCCACCACGGCCACATGTTTGAGACCCCTGCTCTAGGTGATTTATAAAATGCCTGCCTTTCTCTAGGGATGTTGTTAATAAAGTAAACTGTTAAATATACAATCGCAAAGAGGAGACCGGGAGGAGAATGTAAGAGCTGCTCCTGCACAGAGACTGACCAGCATGATGAGATGCTGCTGTATGTACAAATCATTTATGCTCCTCAGTAAAATACTATTCACCTGTTCGATATCTCCTACTCTTTCTCTCTCTCTCCCTTTCTCTCTCTCTCTTTTTCCTCTCTCTTTCTCTCTCACCCTCTTTCTCTCAATCTTTATCTCCCTCTCTTGTTCTCTCTCTCTTGTTTTCTCTCCCTTTTTCTCTTTCTCTTTCTCTCTCTCCCTCTTTCTCTCTTTCTTTTCTTTTCAACAAATTTTATTGAGTTTTTACAACAAAGTAAGGAAATATATTGCATGAACACAAAAAAAAAAAAGGTGTATAATATATAATATACCTCAACTGATACAGCAATGAACTAGACAATATGTCAAACAGTCAAGGCAGTAATGATAAAAGCACGTAAAAAAAAGGGGAAACAAAAACAAAATTAGGAAGTGGAAAGAGGGAATGGAGAAAGAGGAACAGAAAGACGGGGAAAGGTTAAGGAGGGGTCGGTCAGAGATCTAGAAAAAAATAAAGTTATTAGCATATTATCAAAAGGCGGTGATCATAGCACCAGGTAAGTGAGAGTAGGCGTAATTGATCCAGGGCAGCCAAAGCAACTCGAATCTGGCAATCCTATCTAGTAAAATACTTGTGAGTTTTTCATTCACAAATATTTGGTCCATTCTGGTTTTGACACCTGCAAAAATTACAGATTGCTTTTTCCAGGAGTGGGCAATAGTCATTTTAGCGGCCAAAAGGATGTAGGAGAACAATTGAAATTGTGCATGCGTTAGTTCAGGGGGTTTGAGGTGTAGGAGAGCTAACTTGGGGTCTTTATGTAAAATTATACCAAACAGACTCTGGGCGAGACCAAAGACTCTGCTCCAGAATCTAACGAGTTTAGGACAGGACCACCATATGTGGAGCATGTCCTCTCTTTCTCCCTCTTTCTCTCCCTTTCTCTCTCTCTCTCCCTTTCTCTCTCTCCCCCTCCCTTTCTCTCTCTCTCTCTCTTTCTCCTCTTTTTCTCTCTCCCTTTCTCTTTTCCTCTCTTTTTCTCTCTCTCCCTCTTTCTCTCTCTTTATCTTCCTCTTTTGTTCTCTCTCTTGTTTTCTCTCCCTCTTTCTCTCTCTCTTTTTCTCTCTTTTTTTCTCAATCCTCTCTCCCTCTTTCTTTCTCTCCTTTCTTTCTCTCCCTCTTTCTTTCTTTCTCTCCCTCTTTCTTTCTTTCTCTCCCTCTTTCTTTCTCTCTTCCCTCTCTTGTTCTCTTGCTATCTCAGCGCCGCCTGTGTTTTATCCTTTATTTCCTTTTGGATCACGCTTTTTCTGCACAGTGCCTCATCCTTCACCATTTGGGTGAGTTGTATAATATATATATATTGTTACATCTTTGTATTTCTGTTTCTCGCGAATTAGTAAATATTCGTACACACCTATTTTTAACTTTTTAGCATCATCATATACCGATCTTTCCATTTATTATTGATCTATTTATTTGCAAAAATTTGTATAGAATTTTTAATGTATGAGTGAGTAGATACTATCTGTTTGTTCAAAACTTTTCAACACAAAATTGATGTTTTTGTGACGTGCATTTAGTGTGTCGTAATCACTGACTTTCGACCCGCTTTTTCTCTGCTTGTAAAAAATTGTAATTCATTTAGTTGTGTATTTAAACTGCTGTAAATTGCCACATTTTTTAATAGCCTGATGAAGACGCCGGTTCTGCCGTTGAAACGCGTTGCTTGTCGACCTGTACTTATTTATATTACTATTAAATTATGAACTTTGTTCCTTTTTTTATTGCCTATTATTAGCAGCGCCATTTGTTGGTTCCTTTTTCTCTCTTCGTATATATTATTGGCAACAAGCAGTATGTTTGTTGCGTCTTTGGACCAGGCAGCAGCTTTTTTAACTTTGTAGTGCATCTTTTCCTTAGTGTTGTACCTGCCAGTATTAATACTCTAAGATGAACACTTTCTAATAACATAGTTGCTCTCTCCACATCTCCTGTATAATCTGCACTAAGTGGTGCCGTGTCTCTTTTTCTCTTTTGTAGTATGAATTTGTGAATGACATAGATGCGGATAAAAAGTTTACATTGGTACAATCCGCCATATCCATCCAATTTGTGGATAATATAATACCCAAGTTTGAAATTAGATTAACAACTGATATTTATACGAAGTCTACAGATTGCCATCCTAGGCGTTTGGTGAGGCACTCCCATACAGCCAACTACTGAGGGTGAGACGTACAGCAGACATGGAGGAAAAAATCGAGACTAGATGACATGGGTGAGAAATTAATCTCTAGGGGCTACCCAAAGAAACTCAGAAAGAAAGTTAGCTTGCTTCCCGTGACTCAATTGTGTAAACTGCACATATATGGTAAAGGGAGAGACATTTGTTCACCCACTCATTGGAAAAGAATTCCAAATCACACATTACCTGACCTGTGTGTCGGAATACGTTATTTATTACAACGCCCATGCAATTGGTTATATGTAGGATAGACTACACTGGATTATAAAACACAGAAGAATAATCACAGATTTACAATACGTAACAGGAGAGATTACACCTACCGGTATCGAAACAATTTATAGGGGCCAAACACACGGAAAGGGAATTATGTTTTCGGATCATAGACCACATTGCGAAACCAAGACAGGGGGGTGACCGAGTATCCCTACTAAAGAAGCAGGAGTTAGAATGGATATTCAAACTGAACACGCTACGTCCATATGGTCTAAATGTCGATTTTAAATTTAGAGGAATTAAATAGGGGGTAATTTGACTACTGCCTTAGTGTTCCTTTATCCATATTTTTGCTTAGGTTGATTAGACATCATGTGCACGTTGACCAGATTTTTTTATTCTTTATCTTATCTGTCAGATTGGAATTTGACTGTACACAAGATACAAGGACTCGCTTAACACGTATTCCCTCATTCTCTATTTTTAATGTTTATAGATTTTTTTCAAATAAATCTATATATGCACTTATATCTATACTCTTTTCTCTGGATATGCATCTGAGCCTGACATTGTTATGATAGAGTGGTTACATTTATCTAGGTAGCAAAATCTTTAATTAAATACGATAATGCAATCGTGAAATAAACAAGGAGAATAACGGTTCTGGCTATAATGCGCTCAAGTAAACTATGCACCCCTTGATAGAGATTCCTTTAGTCCTAGAGGAGGATGATGAGTACACGGTGGGTTTATACACATCTTGTGACACGTCTGTCCCCGGCTTGAGCGAGACGCCCTCATTCATTTAGAGACGATCGCCTAGTCTAGACAAATTTAGACTCTGAGGGTTAATTAATATCCTTCTCATATGCACGCGTTAATATTTGATGTAAGTTGAATAATATTCCTTTTATGTACCCTATATATTGAGTGGAATTCGTATGGCTATACGAATGCTCTATCATTATGGAGCATGCGCCTGATGAACACTAACCGGATGTACACTACCGTTCAAAAGTTTGGGGTCACCCAGACAATTTTGTGTTTTCCATGAAAACTCACGCTTATATTTATCAAATGAGTTGCAAAATGACTAGAAAATATAGCCAAGACATTGACAAGGTTAGAAATAATGATTTTTATTTGAAATAATAATTTTCTCCTTCAAACTTTGCTTTCGTCCGTGCTCCATTTGCAGCAATTACAGCATTGCAGACCTTTGGCATTCTAGCTGTTAATTTGCTGAGGTAATCGGGAGAAATTTCACCCCATGCTTCCAGAAGCCCCTCCCACAAGTTGGGTTGGCTTGATGGGCACTTCTTGTGTACCATACGGTCAAGCTGCTCCCACAACACCTCTATGGGGTTGAGATCTGGTGACTGCGCTGGCCACTCCATTACAGATAGAATACCAGCTGCCTGCTTCTTCCCTAAATAGTTCTTGCATCATTTGGAGGTGTGCTTTGGGTCATTGTCCTGTTGTAGGATGAAATTGGCTCCAATCAAGCGCTGTCCACAGGGTATGGCATGGCGTTGCAAAATGGAGTGATAGCCTTCCTTATTCAAAATCCCTTTTACCTTGTACAAATCTCCCACTTTACCAGCACCAAAGCAACCCCAGACCATCACATTACCTCCACCATGCTTGACAGATGGCGTCTGGCACTCTTCCAGCATCTTTTCAGTTGTTCTGCGTCTCACAAATGTTCTTCTGTGTGATCCAAACACCTCAAACTTCGATTCGTCTGTCCATAACACTTTTTTCCAATCTTCCTCTGTCCAATGTCTGTGTGCTTTTGCCCATATTAATCTTTTCCTTTTATTAGCCAGTCTCAGATATGAGGTTCACTGAAGTAGCAATTGAGTAAAAAATACCTTTTAATAGTAACTTGTTAAAAACAGGGGTAACACACCACTGTGACATAAGCCCCACCGTGATTATTAAAAAATGTATTAAACAAAAAACACTGAGTCATTATGATGCATATATCTCGGTGTTTGTAACGATATTTTGTCTGGAATCAGCATATATCCAGGGCACACCAGTAGTACAATCCCCAAATAAAGCACAGGTGTCCGAATAAATCGGATCTCCTAGTGCTGGGTGTAACACAATATGACTGTCCCCAATGCAAACATTCCATAAACAATAAACGACCCTACGCGTTTCAGATACTCATCCTCAGGGGTCCGTATCTTGGTAACTCTGGCCTCTTCACCAGCGATAGTGATATTCAACAGCAGATATTCTGCTGTGCGTCACGGCAAGATGCACGTATCGATGTCAACGGCATATGCCGGAATATGCTGATTCCAGACAAAATATCGTTACAAACACCGAGATATATGCATCATAATGACTCAGTGTTTTTTGTTTAATACATTTTTTAATAATCACGGTGGGGCTTATGTCACAGTGGTGTGTTACCCCTGTTTTTAACAAGTTACTATTAAAAGGTATTTTTTACTCAATTGCTACTTCAGTGAACCTTATAATTTCTTTCATATTGTGGGAGCACAATTAAATTTTTATCAAACTATACAGTGAAATTCCAGTCTCAGATATGGCTTTTTCTTTGCCACTCTGCCCTGAAGGCCAGCATCCCGGAGTCGCCTCTTCACTGTAGACGTTGACACTGGCGTTTTGCGGGTACTATTTAATGAAGCTGCCAGTTGAGGACCTATGAGGCGTCTATTTCTCAAACTAGAGACTCTAATGTACTTGTCTTGTTGCCCAGTTGTGTAGCGGGGCCTCCCACTTCTCTTTCTACTTTGGTTAAAGCCTGTTTATGCTGTCCTCTGAAGGGAGTAGTACACACCGTTGTAGGAAATCTTCAGTTTCTTGGCAATTTCTCGCATGGAATAGCCTTCATTTCTAAGAACAAGAATAGACTGTCGAATTTCAATATGAAAGCTCTCTTTTTCTAGTCATTTTGAGAGTTTAATCGAACCCACAAATGTAATGCTCCAGATTCTCAACTAGCACAAAGGAAGGTCAGTTTTATAGCTCCTCTAAACAGCAAAACTGTTTACAGCGGTGCTAACATAATTGCACAAGGGTTTTCAAGTGTTTTCTAATCATCCATTAGCCTTCTAACACAGTTAGCAAACACAATGTACCATTAGAACACTGGAGTGATGGTTGCTGGAAATGGGCCTCTATGCACCTATGTAGATATTGCATTAAAAACCAGACGTTTGCAGCTAGAATAGTCATTTAGCACATTAACAATGTATAGAGTGTATTTCTGATTAATTTAATGTTATCTTCATTGAAAAAAACTGTGCTTTTCTTGAAAAAATAAGGACATTTCTAAGTGACCCTAAACTTTTGAATGGTAGTATATATATATATATATATATATATATATATATATATATATATTACTGAAATAAATTAACTTTTTGATGTTCTTCTAATTCATTTAGAAGGACTAGTGTGGGTGTGTATATGTGTGTATATATATATATATATATATATATATATATATATAAGTGTGTGATGCACAGGGGTGAGGTGATGCAGCAGCAATAACAAACTTTACATATGGCCAATTCAGGTTTGTGTGACTATTACACTTCGCATATATGCGTACTGTTTGGTAGTGGTATCATTTTCTCATAAACCACTGTTGTGACCTTTTTATGGGTTTACCTTGATCCATATAGACATCTTCCTGATAATATTGTGATATATTCTCTTCAATAGATAGTATTACTGCTGCTACACTCACCCCTTTGTACATCTTTGTTTTAATTGTCTTGTGATATGTGTTTTTTTATGGATTTGTGTACAGTTCATGTGAGAATAAAGATTTGTCATATTTTGTTACTAGCTTTGTCAATTTATCTTTGGTTATCAAAGTGTTATTCTTTTTTGGTTATATGATACAGTCCCTAGGCCAGACCCCCTAAATACTGACCCCAGACCCCTTAAATGAATACAGACCCAAGGCTTCAAGCTCACTTTTTTTTTTTTTTTTACTCTTGTCTGCAGAGCTTTCAACAGTAAGGGTATATTCACACGGCCTATTTACGGACGTAAATCGGGCGTTTTTGCCCCGAATTACGCCCGAAAATAGCGCCTCAATAGCGCTGACAAACATCTGCCCATTGAAAGCAATGGGCAGACGTTTGTCTGTTCACACGAGGCGTATATTTACGCGCCGCTGTCAAATGACGGCGCGTAAATAGACGCCCGCGTAGAAGAAGTGACCTGTCACTTCTTTGGCCGTAATTGGAGCCGCTATTCATTGACTCCAATGAATAGCAGCGCTAATTACGGCCGTAATTGACGCGGCGTTCAAGCGCCTGCACATGCCGGTACGGCTGAAATTACGGGGATGTTTTCAGGCTGAAACATCCCCGTAATTTCAGCCGTTACGGACCCCCGCCGTGTGAACATACCCTTAGGGTATGTGCACACACACTAATTACGTCCGTAATTGACGGACGTAATTCGGCCGCAAGTCCCGGACCGAACACAGTGCAGGGAGCCGGGCTCCTAGCATCATACTTATGTACGATGCTAGGAGTCCCTGCCTCGCTGCAGGACAACTGTCCCGTAGTGTAATCATGTTTACAGTACGGGACAGTTGTCCTGCAGCGAGGCAGGGACTTCTAGCATCGTACATAAGTATGATGCTAGGAGCCCGGCTCCTTGCACTATGTTCGGTCCGGGACTTGCGGCCGAAATACGTCCGTAAATTACGGACGTAATTAGTGTGTGTGCACATACCCTTACAAGCCCTGCAAACATATGGTGATCTGACCTTATGTCTGCAGGTCCTTTTGCAGGTTATACACACAGCAGTCTTGTTGCGG
Source organism: Rhinoderma darwinii (assembly GCF_050947455.1). Lineage (NCBI taxonomy): Eukaryota > Metazoa > Chordata > Amphibia > Anura > Rhinodermatidae > Rhinoderma > Rhinoderma darwinii. The sequence goes on along the minus strand of NC_134697.1, from coordinate 79,000,613 downwards.
TTTTTGCCGCGATTTGCGGCAAAACAGGTAGACAAATATGCAAAGTGCTTTTAAAGGACGGGTGTCGCGAAAAAAATTGTTTTTATATCAATTTGCTTTTAGTGTTTTATTAAAAGAAATTTGATTTATTTGTGTGTTTGTGTTTTACTTTTTTTTTTTCTAACTTTTACTTCACTATGGGGGCTGCCGTTTTTTTTTTCATCTCTGTATGTGTCGATTAACGACACATACTGAGATGGAATACGGCACATACATCCCCATAGAGAATGCGAACGGGAGCCGTTCGCATTCACTATGCTGTACGCCGTCTGTGTGGGAACAGCGCATGCGCCGCTCCCCTTCCAAATGGAAGGTCTTCGGCCGAGCGACATCCGGCGCCATTTTCTTATGGACCGGAAGCCGCGGTCGGACAGTAAGATGACTACTTCCGGTCACGGCTTCCGGACATGTGTTCTGAAGCAAGCGGAGGGAGCGGATGGATCAGAGGGAGCGGCGGCGGCGGCAGGAGCAGGTAAGTTATGTCTGTGTATGTTCGTGTTTTAGTGCGTGATTACTACTGTATGTTAACCTACTACACTCTGTATTCGCTCAATAAATGGCGGCACACAGTGTAGGAGGTTTGAACATTCAATCCCCTCCTTTCTCCTGCCACTAGCCAGGATAAAGGAGGGGGGATTGTTTGAGGACACTAGAGCGAGTGTGTCTTCTCAAATTTTGCAGCATAAAGCAATGTGGTTGCTTTACCACATGCCAATGCTGCAATTTTGGGAATTGCTCCCTCTAGTGACCAGCACAGGGAAATATTATAAATTAGAATCTAATTTATAATATTTCCTGACTTGTGAAAAAATAAAAAAAATTAGAACAATGTCTAACCATTTATATCCTAAGGCCTCATTTACACGAGCGTCGTACGCACCTATATTACTCTATGGGGCAGTTTAGACGATGCGTGAATTTTGCGCAGCGTGAGTGCGTTGCGTAAAACTCACGACATGTTCTATAATCGTGCGTTTTTCACGCAACACGCACCCATTGAAGTCAATGGGTGCGTGAAAACAACGCATGCCACACGGACGCTACTGCGTTGAATGCGCGAAAATCACGCAAGAGCTGTCAAAAGGATGAATGTAAACAGAAAAGCACCACGTGCTTTTCTGTTTACAAACATCCAAACGGAGTGTCAAATTAGAGATGAGCGCACCGAACTTCACCGGGTTCGGCCGAACTCGTTTTGACCGAACCCGGCAAAAAATGTTCGGGTACGCGACGTCAGGAGACAGTCACTGCCCACGGTGCTGAAAGACTTAAACTGTTTCAGCACCATGGACAGTGACTTTCGATCGCCATATACATATACGTGTAAAAAAAAACAGAAGTTCGGACTTACCGATAAGTCCCGGCTCCTTCCTCCAGTCCGACCTCCCGGGATGACAATTCAGGCCAAGCACAGCCTGCAGCCAATCACAGGCTGCAGCGGTCTCATGGACTGCCGCGTCATCCTGGGAGGTGGGGCCGGATGACAAGAGAGGGACGCGTCACCAAGGCAACGGCCGGGAGACCGGACTGGAGGAAGCAGGCAGTTCATGGTAAGTTTGAATGTCTTTTTTTATTCACAGGTTGCTGTATATTGTGATCGGCATTCACTGTCGAGGGTGCTGAAAGAGTTACTGCCGATCAGTTAGCTCTTTCAGCACCTTGGACAGTGACGGGCGTCGACTAGCCTCATCTCTATGATGGCGGCTGCGCGAAAATCACGCAGCCGCGCATCATACACGGATGACACACGGAGCTGTCAAATGCCTTTTGCGCGCGCAAAACGCAGCGTTTTTTGCGCGCGCAAAATGCACACGCTCGTGTAAATCAGGCCTAACTGTTTAACTAAAAAAAAAAATAATTTCTAGCGACACATTCTCTTTAAACTTTGGGTCCATGGCGGCCAGCCCAAACGTTCCTATGGTAAGTCACCAATGGCTATACCATATTTTTTTATGCACTGGTATAAGATAGGTTTGTAAGCAGAATTTCTAATACATGCATATTAGAAAACTATCGTTTTCTATACTATAAATTAAACTTAGAAAAACTGGACAACACCTAGAGATGGTAAATTCTCATGACCCCCTAGTAAGGGGAGGATTATCATGGTTAATAGACAAGGACCACAACAAACGGTGTAGGTTTAAGGGTATGTTCACACGGCCTATTTTCTGCCTTTTTTTCGGGCCGTAAACGCTCGAAAAACGGCCGAAAAATCGTAAGCAGACGGAGCGTTTTTCGCTGCGTTTTTTTATGCGAAAAAAAACGGCCGCGGAAAAGAAGTGCAGGACACTTCTTGGGACGTTTTTGGAGCCGTTTTCCATAGACTCTATTGAAAAAAGCTCCAAAAACGGGCGTAAAAAACACCGCGAAAATCGCGAGCGGCACAAAAAACGTCTGAAAATCAGAAGCTGTTTTCTCTTGAAAACAGCTCCGTATTTTGAGACATTTTTGACTCTGCGTGTGAACATACCCTCATAGGGAACAAAATATAACTGTGCTTGGGGTGTATTAATAATCTGATTATTTACTGTAACTTTTTACCCACTTTATCCCCTTAAGGACACATCCTGTTTTCGCCTAATGGACCAGGCCATTTTTTTATTATGTCGTAATAACCTTGGAATGCTTTTTATTTTTTCAAGCGATTCTGAGATTTTCTCATGACTCTACGTTAAGTTAGTGGTAAAATTTGGTCGATACATTGTGTTTGTGAAAAACACGAACATTTTGAGAAAATTCTAAATTTAAATGTATCTGCTTGTAAAACAGATAGTAATACCACACAAAATAGTTACTAGCTTACATTTATATTGGCATTGTTTTTTGAACATTCTTTTATTAATCAAGGACGTTACAAGGCTTAGAACTTTAGAAGCAATTTCTCACATTTTCAAGAAAATTTCCAAATTTCCAAATTCAGTTTTGAAGTGCCTTTGAGGGCCCTGTATTTTAGAAACTCCCCATAAATCACCCCACTTTAACAAAAAACTGCACTCCTCAAAGTATTCAAAACAGCGTTTAGAACGTTTTTTTTAATCCTTTAGGCGCTTCACAGGAATTACAGCAAAGTGGAGGTGAAATTTACAAATTTCATTATTTTTTTTTCCTTTTTTTCCTGTGACACAGAAGATTTTACCAAAGAAATGCAACTCACTATTTATTGCCCAGAATCTGCGGTTTTTTGAAATATTCCACATCTGGCTCTAGTGTGGTAATTGACTGAAACACAGGCCTCAGAAGCAAAGGAGCACCTAATAGATTTTGAGCACCTAATAGAAATACCCCCAAAAATACACCATTTGGCAAACTACATACCACAAGGAATTTATAGAGGGGTATAGTGAGTATTTTGACACAACAGGTTTTTTAGTGAATTTAGTGGAATTAGGTTGTTAAAATGAAAATCTAAATTTTTCCCAATAAAACGTAGAAATATTCAATTTTTACAAGTTCTAAAGGAGAAAAAGCACCCAAACATATGTGAAGCAATTTCTCCCGAGTACGGCAATACCCCACATGTGCAACTTGATCACCCCCAGCACCACTCCTCCAAAATCCTTTGGGATGATGCGCGATGTGCACCATGTATTTTTTGTCTTCTCCTAAACAGTTATAGTTAGCATTTTAACCCCATAGATATTTTGCAGAAATGATTGGAAATAGGCCGTGAAAATGAAAAGCTAAATTTTTTCCCCAATAAAATGCAGGTTTAGCTAAAACGTTTTAATTTCCACAAGGACTAAAGGAGAAAAGGCACCCCAACATTTGTAAAGAAAATTCCCCTAAACACGGCAATACCCCATATGTGGTTAAAAACTGGTATTTGAAGACACGGCAGGGCTTAGAAGGGAAGAAGTGGCATTTGACTTTTGGAGCTAAAATTTACCTGGAATAGTTTGCGGAGGCCATGTCACATTTGCAAAGCCCCTGAGGGGACAAAACAGTGGAAACCCCCCACAAGTGACCCCATTTTGGAAACTACACCTCTCAAGGAAATTATTTAGAGGTATAGTGAGCATTTTGACCCCACAGGTTTTTTGCAGAAATTATTGAAAGTAGGACGTGGAAATAAAAATCGACATTGTTTCCAATAAAATGCAGGTTTAACTAAAAAAAAACACCAACTCATTTTGACAAGGACTAAAGGAGAAAAGGCACCCCAACATTTGTAAATAAAAATCTCCTGAGCACGGCAATACCCCATATATGATCATAAACTTCAATTTGGACACACGGCAGGGCTTAGAAGTGAAGGAGTGCTATATGGCATTCAGATTTTGCCTAATTACTTTGCGGCACCATGTCGAATTTGAAAAGCCCCTGAGGGTCCAAAACAGTGGAAACACCCCAAAAGTGACCCCATTTAGGAACCTACACCTTTCAAGTAACTTATCTAAGGTTATAGTTAGCATTTTGACCCCACAAGTTCTCTGGAGAAATTATTGGAAGTAGGTTGTGAAAATTAAAATCGAATTTTTTTTTCCAATAAAATATAGGTTTAGCTAAATTTTTATCATTTCCACAAGGAATAAAAGAGGAAAGGCACCACAACATTTGTAAAGAAAATTCTCCTGAGCACGGAAATACCCCATAAGTGGTTATAAATTTCTATTTGGACACACAGCAGGGCTTAGAATGGAAGGAGCGCCATTTGGCATTCAGATTTTGCTAGATTGGTTTGCGTTGGCCAAGTCGCATGAGCAAAGCCCTTGAGGGACCAAAACAGTGGAAACACCCCAAAAGTGACCCCATTTAGAATACTACACCCCTCAGGGAACTTATCTAAGGGTATAATTAGCATTTTGACCTCACAGGTTTTTTTATCTGAATTTATTTGAATTAGGCCGTATTTACTGGTATTTCAATTTATAATGTGGGGGCACGTGTAAGTTGTGAAAAGCAAATCTGAGTATAATAAAAGGGTACATAAATAGTACAATTAATAGTCCATAGATGTGTGGTATGCCTTGAAGCAATCCTTTATGCACAGGCCAGGTTTTTCGGGGCAGGTGTCGCACTGATAAAGTGGTGTCATTTCTCATCCCCTTTTTGCTACATACTCTGCAACTTTATTGGGATCTTCCCTTCTTTGCAGTTTGGGGAACGATGCCGGGAAATTGTTGCCCTGGTACAATACGGGCACCCTCGCTTTCAGCAGATGTGCTTGGGCCCTCCCTTTCCTGGTTTTCAAACACAAGTGACTTGATAATCACCTCTTGAAAATAAGAGTATGACCCTGTGCATATGGCATTGTATAACGCTTACGTGCTATTCCAATGTGTAGAACATTGGAATAGCACGTAAGCATTATATAATGCCATGTGCGCGGCCCCCTTTTTTGTACCACACCCTTGGTTTGGTGTGGTACAAAAAAGCACTATACGCCTTCAGTGCTTGATCTGAGAGATCAACCGCTCCCATGTACTTATTATATCCCACAATGTAGTGCTACCTCGTACAGGGACAGGGGTGCTGTCGTTCCCATGTATTGTGGTTAAGAGGACATCAATCTTTTCCTCCTACTTGACGAACAACACGTGCTGCATAGTACCCTGCTCTCACCCCTTCTGACACGTTGGCCAAGCTGTGGTTTAGGGAGGCCTCTCTGGTTTTTACGAACAGTGCCGCATGCTGCAGTATTTCTGGTGGTGAAGCACTTAAATAGTGGGATGCTAGTGTAGAAGTTATCGACGTAAAGTTGATAACCCTAGTCCAGCAGTGGGTACATCAAATCCCACACTATTTTCCCACCAGCTCCCAGAATGGGGGGGGACGGGACATTCTGGGGGTTCAATCCTGGAGTCCTTCCCTTCATAAACCTGAAACCTGTAGGTGTACCCTGAGATACCCTCGCAGAGTTTGTACAATTTTACCCCATACCTCACCCTCTTACTGGCCAGGTATTGGCAGAATTTTAGCCTCCCCATAAAATGTACAAGGGACTCGTCTATTGCAATGTTCTTTTGGGGGATGTAAGCTTCTTGAAATTTGGTGCAGAAATGATTAATGACTGGCCTGATTTTTAATAGGTGGTCATATGTAGGTTCATCATGGGGTGGGCACTGTGCATTATCATTATGATGCAAAAATTTAAGAATAGCTTCAAAGCCTGTCCTGGGCATTGCAAAGCGGTAAATTGGGGTGTTGTACAAAATGTGTACTCCAGTACTGCCTGATCTGCGGCTTCTTTACTGATATGCAGCACAAGGCCCCAAAATTTGAGCATATGATGACGTGGGATTCTGGGCAATAAATTGCTGGGCATATAAATTGTTCCGGGCCACCATTAAATTCACAAAATCCTCACTGAAAAAAGCCGTAAAAAAATCTATTTCTGTGAGGCTTTCGGTCTCAAAATGAGCTCCTGAGCTGACTATGAATTCTGGTATCCGAGGCTCATAATTCTTGGGGGGTGGGTTCCACACGGGATCACTTATCTGGGGGGTTGCCTCAGCTGATGTCCTGGGTCGCCTTTGTGGGGGTTCCTCATCACCGGATCAGGAGGAGGGGAACAAGATGTACTAGGTAAATCCCTCTTCTCTCTCGCTGGCCCAATCTCTGTCAGAGGCCAGGTTGGCACATGCCTCCTCTGCTGAATAGAACCTATGGGATGATTGGGACATTTTTATTAGGGGCGTGTGTAGTGCTTCAACACGTGTAACACTGACTTTATTTTTACACAGGGGGTTGTGTGTGTTGTGCTTTTTCACGTGTATTTCAAAATTGCTGAATAAAAAAAAAAAAAGAAGAAATAAGGAAAATTACGTTTTGTTTTTTTTTAAATGTTTAAAAAATGTACTGAACAAACTACAGTAAAAAATAATTACAGCAATATAAAACTGTAAAGAATTTCCTGACTACCTGACACTAACTAAAATTTAGTGATGCTAAATCTGCAACACTATATATATTAGTGCTAAAAAAAACAACAACTATAGTATAAAAATTATACTACAGTAAATTTCCACTAGAACTATAAAGCTACGCTATGTAAAATTTAGTGAACGAACTTCAGTAAAAAAAACTCAACCTCCGTCACTGACGCTAAATCTGTAACGCTATATATTAGTGCTAAAAAAACGGTAGTATAAAAATTATGCTGCAGTAAATTTAGACAAACTTGATACAGTAACCACTGACACTAAATGTAACACTATATTTAACTGTAGTATAAGAAGTATACTCCAGTAAATTTACACTAACTTTAGAAAAATTGTATTGCTAAAACCACCTAAAAGGCTAAGTAATTTTTCGTTATTATAAAACGGACACTAACCTATATGTCTGCTACCCTAACGCCCTACCCAACCAAGTCACTGATCAGAGGCTGCAAGGCACACACACGGAGATGGTGCTGGCAGAAAAATGTAAAAAAATACCTGCATCAAAAAAAAAAAAAAATGACGACAGATGCTGATCAGTAATGTTGGTCACTGATCAGCACTCAGTGGCCGCAGGGCGCACACACGGAGATGGTGCAAAACAAAACAAAAAGTCCTGTGACAAAAATTGCTGATCAGTGATAGCGGTCACTGACCAGTGGCCGCAGGACTTACACGGGGAGAGGGATTGGGGGGATGCGGACTGGGAAACGGAAATTTATGAATCACTAGCGCTGCTGCTAAAAAAATAAATCGGTAGCATTACAGTTGATGATGATCACAGTGAGTGATCACAAAACACGATGCAGAAGAGGACGATCGCAGCACAGAAGGCCTCAGCAAAGGTAAGTATGGCTCACAGACGGTAGTACACCAGCCCGGCTCACCGTTCCTAAACGGAATGAGGCGGGCAGTCCATCCAATTGTGGCGGGCGGGGGGGGGGGTACGAGTAATGGTGGCCTGCTGTCAGGGGAAGTAGCCATCTTTACTCGGTCACGGTGACCATATATTGGATTGCGTTAAGTACTCAATGACAACAACGTACTAGTACGTTGGATGTCAGTAAGGGGTTAAATCTGTATTTTTTTTTAAAATATATCTTTTAAACCTCTGACTTGCAATTTCAAATGCTTGTATTGTCTTTGGTTGCACATTATGCTATATTTTTACTGTACTATGATAAATGTTCTGATCTGCAGCTGGTGAAGCCTACTGCCCGAGGACTCCTACAATGACACATTGAAAGTGACACTTTTCTTGTAGAAACATGAGGCTCCCCACGTCACCAACATGCTTTTCGCTCAGCAAAGATCTGGGCTACGTTCTAGGCAGGGTGACTTCTTTTATTTCTCCAGGCTTTGTGTATTATAGACACAGAAAGCAGTAGGTGGAGAGAGGAGTGGTAGAAGTGCCACCAATGAGCCATAAATTGTAGTAAGAAGTGACTGACTAGAGTATAGCCAGAAAAACCTGTTTTTGATGGTATATTATCTGCTGTAATACCACATACTAACTAATATCAGGTTTTGGTGATTTTCAGCAAGTGTTAATCTCTGTTACCTCACAGTGGTTGTCCATGATTACCTCTTATAGGGTTTGTCCGGGCACAGGACCGTTTTTCATACTGATGACTCCTCCGGGCACTGAATGTTATGCAGTGTTCTGTGCCGGAAGAAGATTGCTCCATACACTGCATAGCGGCCGTGCTGCAAAAGGCAACTCTGCTCTTATTCACTTGAATAGGAGCAAAGCTGCAGTACCGCAGCATGGCCACTATACTGTAACTGGAGCCATCTGCTTCCAGCATGGACAACTGGTGTACGGAGGTAGCTGGAGCAGCCGATCGGTGCGGGGTCCAGGAGTCAGACCCCCACTAATCATATACTAATGACCTATCCTGTAGATAGGTCATCTGAATGAAAAACGGTCCACTGCCCAGACAACCCCTTTAAGGACAGCCTGTTTTAGCCTTTTTCAAATCTGACATGTCTCACTTTATGCGGTAATAACTTTAAAATGCTGTTATTTATCCAAGCGATTCTGAGACTTTCTCATGACACATTGTACTTTATGTTAGTGGTAAAATTTGGTCGATACATTCAACGTTTATTTGTGAAAAACATTAAAAAAATTAGAAAATTAGCAAAAATTAGCATTTTTCTAAATTTAAATGTATCTGCTTGTATGACCACACAAAATAGTTGCTAGTTTAAATTTCCCATATGTCTACTTTATGTTTGCATCATTTTTTGAACATCCTTTTATTTTTTTCTAGGACGTTACAAGGCTTAGAACTTTAGCAGCAATTTCTCACATTTTCAAGAAAATTTCCAAAACCCATGTTTTCAGGGACCAGTTAAATTCTGAAGTGGCTTTAAGGGCCTTATATATTAGAAACTCCACATAAATCACCCCATTTTAAAAACTGCAGCCCCCAAAGTATTCAAAACAGCATTTAGATTGAACACAGAAGGTATTACCAGAAAAACACAACTCAATATTTATTGACCAGATTCTGCAGTTTTTAGAAATATCCCACATGTGTCCCTAGCGTGCTACTGGACTGAAACACCGGCCTCAGAAATGAAGGAGCACCTAGTGGATTTTTGAGCCTCCTTTTTATTAGAATATATTTTAGGCACCGTGTCAGGTTTGAAGAGGTCTTGTGATGCCAAAACAGTGCAAACACCTAAAAGTGACCCCATTTGTGAAACTACACCCCTCAAAGCATTTGTCTAGTGGTATAGTGGGCATTTTGACCCTACAGGTTTTTTGCTGAATTCTTTGGAATTAGGCCGTGAAAATCTGCATTTTGTCTATAAAAACATAGACATTTTATATTTTTACAAGGAATAAAGAAGAAAAACATTTATAAACATTTCTCCCGAGTACGGCAATACCCCATATGTGTTCATAAACTGCTGTTTGGACACACGGCAGGGCTCAAAAACACAGGAGCACTATTTAGAATGAAGATTTTGCTCAATTGTTTTTTTTTGTGCCATGTCTCATTTTCAGAGCCCCTGAGGTGACAGCACAGGGAAAACCCCTTAAAAGTGACTCCATTTTGGAAACTACACCGCTTAGGCCATTCATCTAGGGGTGTAGTGAGAATTTTCTACATTCAATTTTTATTGAAATTTTTCAAATACAATAACATTTGTAACAAATAATCGATACATTGGAAATCTTTCGTCACATTAATTCTGATAGCAATGATCAATCAAATCCAGATAACTGAACAAATAACAAAAAGGAAGGATCAGGAGAGGGAAGGGGAAGGATGGGGAACCTTGGGTACATGAGCTACAGCGATTGCCACTTTGTGATACAGTATCCAATGATTCCAGAAGGCAATATAAGAAGCATATCTATTTTGCCTAAGATAGAAGAGACTTTCATATATACAATGTGTTGACACTTTGGCAATAAACTCCCCACGTGTGGGGGACGTCGAGGACTTCCAGGCTTTAGCTATCAGAAGGCGTCCTCTCTATCTCCAAAGACAGTAGAGCCAGGGCGGGATCCCTAGCTATGGGTATCCCTATAAACGCCGAAAGTAATTGGAAAACGTCGTTCTAAAAGGTGGAAATAAGGGGACAACCCCAAAAGATATGGTAGATTGTACCAACCTGGCCGGGAGCGGTAACTCATGGATACGCTGGACTCCTTGCTGCCAGCGCGATGTGAGCGTAGCAACGTCTAAACTGTAAGATAACCAAAATTTCATGACAGAACCGTCAGACATAAGTGACATAAAATAATTCTAAAGCTTTTTTCTTAGAACCCTGTCTAGTGCCGTTCCTCTGTTATTCCTCCCGGAAATGTATTAATAAATTGACAATTAGGTGCTGTCATCACTGATTGAACAGTGTCAGTGTGTAGAGACATTCCCTATTTACAAAGGGAATGGTAACACCCAGTTGTCTATCTTAATCTCTATTTATTGATAGCTGAGATTTATCATCATTATTTTTAGCAATAATCCTTATTTCTCAGTTGAAAACCGAATTTATACAAATACAGAAACAGGAGTAAATAAAACAAATAAACAAAGAAAATCATGAGAACACTAAAGGGCCTGTTGACATTTGTGTTGGAGGCTCCGTTAGTGGCCTCCGTCGCAGATTCCGCCAAAAATACAGTGAACAATAGCGCAGCATGCCACGCTATTGTTTTTGGTAAATCCACGAACGACCCAACGGAATCATTTAAAGTCAATGAGTTCAGTGAACACTATAAAGAAATAAAAAAACAATGCCGGAATCGCAGTTTTGTGGTCACCACCCCTTACAAAACATAGAATGAAAAGATGCATAAATAGTACCAATAAAAACTACCGCCATCGATCAGACCCCCCACCGTGCAAACATTTATCACCTACCCCCTAATAGATGATAAATATTCCGCACCGTAATACCCCTTTAAATATTCCTGACTGTCTCTAGTGTGAACTATGGTTGATTTTAAACTTTTCAGACTCCGTTCCCTCCCTTGTCCCCTGACATGAAGTGATAGAATGATAGGTTCATTATTATATATGAAGTTATACAATGTTAGGCTATGTTCACACAGAGTTTTTTGCAGGCAGAAAACTCTGCGAATTTGAGGGAGATTTTGATCTCCGCGTTTTTCTCCCGGGGGCCATTGAACGCCGCGGGCAAAAAACACAGCGAAATACGCTTTCTCTGCCTCCCATTGATGTCAACGGGAGGTCAGAGATGTAAACACCCAAATATAGGACATGTCGCTTCCTTTTCCCGCGAGAGGGTTTTTCCGCTGGCGCGTAAAAAAAAACGCCTCCGCCTCCCATTGAAATCAATGGGAGGCATTTTCGGCCGTTTTTTGGCACGTTTTCCGCATCAAAAAAAGTGTCAAAAAAACTCTGTGTGAACTGAAGGAAGATGCGACGGCATTATAGCCACAGATAGGGGGGAGGGACGGATGGAAAAAAGGAGGACGACACGGACACGGGGAGGAGGGGACACAGGAGGAAAGGACTCAGGGACAAGCTTACTCTTAAAGCGGTACATTGTTACTGCCAGGGGGGGACGGGTGAGAGCACGGGGGTCGTGGAGCAGCAAAGTAAGAAAAGAAGAAGGAGAAACCCCCGGCGGGAGCAGCACGGGAGCGGCACCGGGAGCCCGCACTTATTGTTCAGTCATGTAGCAGGAAACAGACCCTGACTGTCTGCCGGAGGAGGAGGAGGGAGCAGTTTCTTCTTCTCGCCGTCGCTGACTGGAAACCGTTTGGAGGGAGCGGAGCGGTGATCAGGCTGTGAGGTGAGGCGCAGCATGCAGCCCCGCCGCCCTCCCCAGCTCCGCAATATGGCTGCTGCTGCTGTTGCTTGCAGGCTGTGTGCAGGCAGAGGGTGCAGGAGGGCAGGGTCGTGCTCAGCTCCTATGCAGGCTGGAAGCTGGAGCTTCCTGCTGGGCCTGTAACTCCACACAGAAAAGCCTCACAGACTCAGACCAGAGAAAGCAGTGCGCTCTTCCCAGGCTCCGGGATGGAGCCCAAGCACAGGGACTTACTCCAGCAGTGCCATAAGAACCTGGTGGAGTCCATCAGTGATTCCGACAGGTTGCTGAACCTCCTGGAGGAGTCTGGCACCCTCACCCTCAGGGACCGGCAGGAGCTGGACGGGAGTTGCACCACACAGCAGGATAAAGTGGACCTCCTGCTTAAGATGCTGCTGGTTAAGGAGAAGGACCACTTCCAAGACCTAAGGGTCGCCCTGGAGAAGACTGAGCCCCATCTGCTGCCCATCCTCTACTTGAACGGCCTGGGAAGTGGAGACGCTGCAGGTGAGACGCAGACTTTTTGTCGTATTTTGTAGCACCAGTTCCTTGCGTACGGTAGACCGCCCTGACCGCAAGACCATGTCTGTGCTTTATGATCTTAGTGGATAACTACTTATATATACTTTTTAGGGGAGTCTCGGATGTATTTCAGCACTAGTTTCCCCAAAAATAGATAAAAAACCTTCCCTGTAAATATAGTTTGTTCTATTCAACCGTTTCTTGGTTAAACCTGTGGCTGGATGATGACCGTTATGGCCGCTATTACAGCTCCCACTGCTTTCCAAGAGCGCTGCTGGAAGAATCTGTGCGCCAAGGAAGCCAAGTGACAACCCCGGAGAAAGCCGTGATGGTGACATATTGGTTGTCACCCAGATTCCCCAGCTAAATTGACTTTTAAATGAGCGGAGAGGAGACGACCTATAACTAGGGTATAGAATCTGAATACTAAGGCTGTGTTCACATTTGCGTCGTGACTTCCGTTCACAATGGAAGCCATGATCCTGCTAAGAATCCGTTGTACAACAGACCCTATTTCCATCATTTTGACACCATTCTTGATGTCAAAAGTGACTATTGTCGAATAAACCCCCCACTAAATGGCAGTGTGAGTAGAGCCTAAGTTGGTCACGTGTGATTTAAAGGGGTTTTCCAGCCACTAAAAATTGATGGCCGATCCTCAGGATAGGCCATCAATAACTGATGGGTCGGGGTCTGACTCCCGGGACCCCTGCCGATCAGCTGTTTTGAAGGGGCAGCAGCGCTCATAGGAGCGCTGATTCTCCTTTATTTCTTCTTGCTCATTGTGAATCGTCGACACGCATTTAGTGGTGATTCACGGGTATTGCAGCCTTTTGCTCCTATTGAAGTGAATGGGAGAAGAAGGCTGCAATACTTGTGAATCGCCGCTAAATGTGTGTTGATTCACAATGAGCAAGAAGAAATAAAGAGGTAGGAGCGCAGCGGCCCCATTAAAACAGTTGATCGGCTCTGGTCCCGAAAGTCGGACCCCGACCCGTCAGCTATTGATGGCCTATCTCGAGTATCGGCCATCAATTTTTAGTGGCTGGAAAACCCCTTAAAGTTGTTTTTCTTGCGTTGCGTTACGGTACAATTCTATCGAAAAGCCACGTTAGTTTGACTCGTTCGGTGGTGTTGTGAGTCACATTTGCACTGTGTCCATAGGGTGCAAAGTTTTGTGTCTTGTACTATAAAGAAATATTGTGGGAGATTTATCAGTATGCCCTGTTGATGAATATGTAGGGATAAAACAACGCCAGTTTGGACGCTGTTCTTCGACACTTTGATAGGTGAAAGAGTTCTGCGTGTATTATTTGACAAAGCGCAGGAAGTGCTCCGACTTTATGATGTGTTCAGCCTTCATGCCCTGATCCCTGCATGCGTCTTCCTTGTCTGTGCGTACACTGCATATAAACAAACACTGCGCTCTCCGAGAAAAGGTCTGGGTAGGAAACTGAGATACAAGCTTATAGTGTATAGTCGACTTTGAACACTATCTTATACTTTATGTATAGATTAAGGCTTTGTTCACACTTGAGTTGTGACGTACCTATATAACAGAAGCCACGATGCCGTGCCCGATCCATCGTAAAAACTTATACCACCAGCCACCGACGGACCCCATGGGCACTCCTATTTCCCCCCTGAATTATAATTTTTGTTTACTTCTATTTAAATCCTTAATGATCGCCCACCGTCTTTTGACGTCCGGCGGTGCAGGTCCCCAGTCTACAACGACGTCTTTTGGCGTCGCTGTAGATCAGGCTGATGATCGCTCGTGTGAGCGCTCATCCTCTAAGCAGGAGCTGTAACGAACAGCTCCTGATCCTAGAGAAGCCTCCTGAATACAGTTGGGGTCGGAACACATTCGGACCCCAGCTGTTTAACCCCTTGATTGCCGCGGTCCGGTATTCCGGTGATGCGATCAAACACCGGGGTATCCCTCTGCAGTCAGCCCTGGAGACCTAGAAAGGACCCCAGGGCTGTCTGTTCCATTTCCCTGCAGGGCACACTATGTGCCTGACAGCAGCCGGTGTCATAGTGACACAGTGTAATGTATTAGCATACAAGAGTATCTAATACATGATAAGTAAAAAATAAAGTTATAAATAAAGTTATCCCTTAATGGGATTAAAAAATTAAAAGTCCCAAAAAAAGGCCTTTTTTTGCATAAAATATATTTTATTGCCCCTACACTAAATAGAAACTAAAAACCTACGCATATTAGGAATCTAAACGACCGTAATAACCTGAAGAATTAATCTAATTGGTTATTTAGCGTGAAACGTGAATGGAATAAAAAAATAAACAAGAAAAACAATGCCGAGAATCGCTTTTTCCTATATTCACACTGTAAAAAAATATTTTTTTACCCCCAAACTGTGAAAAAAAAATACTACTTTTTCTCTCGTATAAAGCAAGGCCTAATATGGTCACATCAATGAAAAAATAAAAAAGTTATGGCTGCTGAAAGGCAGAGAGGCAAAAACAGAAAAATGTAGCTGGTCATTAAGGGGTTAAATAATACACATTGTATCCATTATGTCGTCATATATTTACATTACTGTAATAATACAATGTGAACATGTTTTATTTAGTTTCACTCTATTATGGTAAACATTAAAGGGTTGTCTCATTACAACTGCTTTTTATATTGAAGCCGACCCTGGGCTTAGAAACTGCGGTTGGCAATGCGTTTCTACAGGGGGAATTTAACCCTTTCACGCCGCAGCCCTTTTTCAGATTTTCATTTTCGTTTTTCCCTCCCCACATTCCAAAGGCCATAACTTCTTTATTTTTCCGTCGATATAGTCCTATGAGGGCTTGATTTTTGCGGGACAAGTTGTAGTTTTTCGTAGCACCATTTATTTTGCTGTATAATGTACTAGCGAACGGGAAAAAAATTATTTGTGGGGTAGAAAATGAAAAAAAAACAGCGATTCCACCATGGTTTTTTTGCGCGCCATTTTTACGGAATTCACTGTACAATTAAAACAACATATTCATTTTATTCTATGGGTCAATACGATTACGGCGATACCAAATATGTGTAGGTTTTTTCTATATTTTACTACTTTTACAAGTAAAAACCAAAGTGTAAAAAAGAAAATTTATTTTGTTTCGCCAAATTCCGAGAGCCGTAACGTCTTTATTTTTCCGTTGATTAAGTGGTATGAGGGCTTATTTTTTTGCGGGATAAGCTGTAGTTTTTAATAATACCATTTTGGTGTAAAGTAACGGTTTGATCACTTTTTATTTCATTTTTTGTGGGAGATTAGGTGACCAAAAAATAGAGATTCTGGCGTTTACAATTTTTTTTTTTTTTTTACGGCGTTCACCGTGCGGGTTAAATGATGATTTATTGTAATAGTTCAGACTTTTACGGACGCGGCGATACCAATTATGTTTATTTATTTAATTTTTTACTATGCTCTAGGGGGAAAATGGGAAAAGGGGGGTTTTTTGAACTTTTAATATTTTTTTTTACACAAAAAAAAACTTTATTTAACTCATTTTTACATTTTTTTATTAGTCCCCCTAGGGAACTTCAACCAGCGATCGATAGATCGCTTGCACGATATACTGCAATACTAATGTATTGCAGTATATCGTGATTCTGACAGTCTCCTATGAAGCCCTGCCGGAGGCAGAGCTTCATAGGAGTACCAAGATGGCGGACCTGGAGAACTTCGTCAGACCCCCAGGCAGCCGTGTGAACCAACGGCTCCCCCCGATCTCGCCGCGGGGGGGCCGTTAAGACGTTACAGGAGGTCGCCCCCCTGTTTTCAGTAATTTAAATGCCGCGAGCTCTATTGAACGCGGCATTTAACGGGTTAAACAAGCGGGATCCCGCTCGTTACCCGGAAGTGTCGGCTGTAACACACAGCCGACACACTGGCTCTATGGTGCGGACTCAGCCCGTGAGCCCGCTCCATATTCCCCCACCCGGCGTGCGCCGTATATATACGGCGGATGTCGGGAAGGGGTTAATAGCCGTCCATGTAATACTTTGGCAGAGTCTATCAGAGCTAATAATAATAATCTTTATATAGCGCCGACATATTCCGCAGCATTTTACAATACAGGGGGTTCATGTACAGACCATATCCGACGTTACATACTGACAAAAGTAATTTACAATTCAAACGAGGAGTGAGGACCCTGCTCGCAAGAGCTTACAATTTATGAGGACATAAGGGAGACACAAAATGTAATAAGTGCTTGTTCAGTACAACGGTCCAGCCGTCTTTTACACACATGGGGTAGTACACATAAAGCTGCATGAGCCGGTCACCAGCCGGTATCTGTGTATGACGGACATGAAAGAGAAGGAGTGCGGGGGATACTGCAGAATGAGGGGGTCAGGAGATCCAGAAGAATCAGTAGAGTATTTGTCGTTCGATTTAGCCGCCAAGAGATCATTTTGAGACCTTAGTAAGGGCAGTTTCTGTGGAGTGTAGAGTGCGGAAACCAGATTGTAAGGGGTCTAGAATGGAGTTAGCAGAGAGATAGCGGATGAGGCGAGAGTAGACCAAGCGTTCCAGGAGTTTGGAGATGAAGGGCAGATTAGAGACTGGTCGGGGAAAGGGACAGGTAGTAGGACGAGAAGAAGAGAGGAGCCTGGAGTCGTCTTGTACTGTTATGGTATGTGCACACAACCTCTTTTCAGACGTAATGGAGGTGTTTTACACCTCGAATTACGCCTGAAAAGACAGCTCCAATACGTCTGCAAATATCTGCCCATTGCTTGCAATGGGTTTTACGATGTTCTGTACAGACGAGCTGTCATTTTACGCATCGTTGTCAAGACGGCACGTAAAAAAATGACAGGACACTACTTGGGACGTAATCGGAGCCGTTTTTCATTGACTCCAATGAAAAGCAGCTCCAATTACGTCCGTAAAAGACGCAGCGAAAAACGCGTGCACTTGTAAAAACGTCTGAAATTCAGGAGCTGTTTACTCCTGAAAACCGCTCGGTAATTTCAGACGTATTTGGCGTTGTCGTGCGCACATACCCTTATTGGGTCAAATGCTGAAAGTGAAGAAGAGGGAGTGTGGGAGGGAAGGGGATCGATGTTACTTGGGGATTGGGAGATATCATGCCGGATGTTGTCATTTTGAACTTTAACCCCTTCCCGCTAGTCACTTGTGACCTTCCTGACAGAGCCTCATTTTTCAATTGTGACGTGTTACTTTACGTGGTAATTACTTCGGAATTCTGTTACCTGTCCAAGCGATTCTGAGATTGTTTTCTCGTGACACATTGAACTTTATGTTACTGACAAAATTTGCTCGATACGTTCAGTATTTAAATGTGAAAAACACCAAATTTTTGTGAAAAATTTCAAAATGTAGCGTTTTTATAAATGTATCTTGTAAGGCAGGCACAACATTGTTGCTAATTAACATTTCCCATATGTCTACTTTAGATAGGAATCATTTTTTTGAACATCCTTTTATTTTTCTAGGTCGTTGCGAGGCTTAGAACTTTAGCAGAAATTTCTCATATTTTCAAGAAAATGTCAAAAGCGTTTTTTTACAGGGACCAGTTCAGTTGTGAAGTGGCTTTGAGGGGCCAATACAATACAAACCCCCATAACTCAGCCCATTTTAAAAACGGCATCCCTCAAAGTATTCAACACCGCATTTAGAAAGTTTCTTAACCCTTTAGGCGTTTCACAAGAATTAAAGCAAAGTAGAGGTGAAATTTACAAATTTCATTTTTTATTTTTTTCTGTAACACAGAAGGTTTTACCAGAGAAGCGAAACTCAATATTTATTGATTTTGGTGCGCAGATTTTGCTGGATAGGTTTCTCTGCATTATGTTGCATTTGCAATGCCCTTAAGGTACTAGTACAGTGGAAACTCTCCAAAAGTGAATCAATTTAAGAAACTACACCCCTTGAGGAATTCATCTAGGGGTGTAGTGAGCAGTTTTGACCGCACAGGTGTTTCATAGTTCTTATTAGAATTGGGCAGTGAAAAAAAAAAATAGCTTTAACGCAAATGTTTTTTTATTTTCTCAACAAATAAAGGAGAAAAAGTACCCCAACGTTTGTAAAGCAATTTCTCCCGAGTACAGCAATATCCCATATATGGTTATTAACTGCTGCTTGGGCACACGGCAGGGCTCAGAAGGGAAGGAGCACCATTTGGCTTTTGGAGTGCAGATTTTGCTGGATTGATTTTTGGGCGCTATGTTGCATTTGCAAAGCCCCTGTAGGACTAAAACAGTGAAACCCCCCCCAGACGTGACCTCCTTTTGGAAACCACCCCTCAAGGTATTCACCTAGGGGTGTAGTGAGCATGTTAAACCCGCAGGTGTTTTCCAGAAATAAGTGTGCACTCGACGTTGCAGAGTGAAAATGCCAATTTTTCCAAAGATATGCCAATATGTGATGCCCAGCTTGTACCACCATGAAAAGACATCTCTCTGATTATTATGCTGTGATTCCTGGTTTTAGAAACCTCCTACATGTGGCCCTAATCTTTTGCCTCGACATTCGACAGGACTCAGGAGTGAAAGAGTACCATGTGAAATTGAGGCCTAATTTGGCGATTTACAAAGTATTGGTTCACAATTGCAGGGCCCTGATATGAAATAATAAAAGAAACCCCTGAGAAGTGACCCCATTTTGTAAACTACACCCCTCAAGGCATTTATTAAGGGGTGTAGTGAGTATTTTCACCCCCACAAGACTTTTCCATAAATAAATGCACTGCGGATGGTGCAAAGTAAAAAAAATTCAATTTTTCTCTAGATATTCCATTTCAGAGGCAAATATGTCGTGCCCAGCTTGTGCCACTGGAAACACACAAACCAGAAGTTGTTAAAAGGGTTCTCCAGGGTATGGCAATGCCATATATGTGGAAGTTAACTGCTGTTTGGGCACACTGTAGGGCTCAGTAGGGAAGGAGCGCCATTTGGCTTTTGGAGTGTAGATTTTGCTTGGTAGTAGTTTTGTTTAAGTATTACTGGTATTTCAGTTTATAATGTGGGGGTACATGTAAACTGGGCAGAGTACATCAGGGCAAAATCAGGTAATATAATAGGGTAAAAAATTATCCATAGATGTGTGTTACGCTGTGGAGCAATCCTTTCTGCACAGGCCAGTGTTGCACTGACAAATGGTGTCGTTCATTATCCCCCTTCTGGTCCACACTCTGCACCTTTGCAGTTTGGGGAATTTTGCAAGGAAGTGTTGTCCTGGTATAATACGGGCATCCTCGCTTTCAGCAGATGTGTGGGCCCTCCCCTTCCTGGTTCCCTAATTTTAGGGCCTTGATATATCGCCTCTTGAAACACAAATGTTCCCCTCGGGCCTGCACAGCTGCATATTTTTTTCTTTTCTGACTTATTGGAGCCTTAAAACTTATTTTATTTTTTTCTCAGCCCTCATACTGTTACGTCTGTTTTTTTTTTGCATGACGGGCTGTAGTTTTTGTTGGTACCATTTTGGGGTACATGCAACTTTTTGATCACTTTTATCCAGTTTGTTTTTTATATTCAGCTTTCACCATGCGTTATAAATAACATGTTAACTTTTTTCGGCTGTTCAGTACGATTCTGGCGATACCAAATTTATAGCGCTTTTTTATGGTTTGCAAATTTTTGCACAATAAAATTTATTTTGTAAATTATTTTTTTCACACCCCATGTTCTTTGAACCATAACGTTTGAATTTTTTCATTGACTGAGCTGTATGAGGGCTTGTTTCTTTGCGAGGCCAGCTATAGTTTTTATAGGTAGCATTCTTGGATACATGTGACTTTTTGAGCCCTTTTTATTCCAATTTTTAGAAGCCAATGTGACCAAAAACCGCAATTCTGGCATTGCTTTTTAAAGTGGGTTTTTTTTTGTTTTGGTTTTTTTACGCTGTTCACTGCACAGGATTTATATCATAATATTTTTATAGTTCAGGACATTACAGACGAGGCGATACCAAATATGTATGGTTTATATATATTTTTTAAATAATAAAGGACTTGATAAGCTAAAAAGAGTGCTTGTACTTTATTTTATTATATTGAAACTTTTATTTTAGTTTTTTACAACTTTTTTATTTTTTTTTTCACTTTTCACTTTTTTTTATTTTTTTTGTCCCACCATAGGACTTGAAGGACTAACTATCTGATTTATTTTCTAACACATTGCACTACCAGTTTGATGCTGTGCGGGGGCAAACGGTTCAATAATGTCAATTAATGTATTTCGATACTAAGCTGTATGGCCGCAGTATTGAAATAAATGAAGAGAACATGGCGCACGCAGTGTAAAGTGCCTGCGATGTTCTCTTCTTGCAGTGACACTTTCCCTGACCCTTTCTCTTATCCTCCGATTTATGATTGGTGGCCCCGCTCGTCACTAGTGCCGGCCTCGTTGCAGTAGGAGGGAGGAACGCTCCTCCTTTCTTTCTCTACTGCCACCAATGATGATCTGAGAAAGTAGCAGGGAGGAAACTGTCACGAGTGGCACAGCTTTCCTGATGACGTGCCTGTGTCGCTCGCGCTGCAGTGTAGTGACAGATCAGCCGCAGGCAGGCATTACAGCAGAGCACAAGCTTGAAATAAAAGCAGCCGGCATTGAGGAACATTGGGGTTAATGTGACCCACATTAACCCCAATGTTGCCATTATGTGAGGGAAATTATGAAGTCCCTTATTATTAATGTGAGGCACATGGTGTTGTGAATTGAGTACCTCTATATGCCTCACATTAATAGTAATTAATCCCATTGGGTTAATGTGTTAGGGAAACAATGTGGTTAATGCACATGGCTGTGTTCGGTGCGTGAGATACAGACCGTATGTCGCCCGCTTTTCCTGGATCCAACATAGTTCAGAAAGCCGGACTCCTAGCATCATAGTCATCCATGCTGCCGTGAGTCACTGCCTCCCCGCGGGTATACTGTCCTGTAGTGTAATCGTGTTCTCATGATCTATGTTGGATCCAGGAAAAGCGGGCGACATACGATCTGTATCTCACGCACCGAACACAGCCATGTGAACTAACCACATAATTTCCCTCATACATGAACCCAATGAGGTCCACCATAGTTATTATAGTAAGTGATCCTATCAAGTACCTCGCTCACAGTTGTAATGGGCAACATTGGGTTAATGTGTGGTACATGATGGGGTTAATTACCATTTATGTGAGGCACATGGAGGTTCAAAATTGATAACCCCATGCGCCTCACATCAGAAAATGGAAGGACTTTATATTTTTTAGGTATTTTTATATTGTTGGCAAAGTATCGTTTTGGCATCGAGTATCGCAAAACTACACAAAGTATCTGTATCGAAATCCAAATTTTGGTATCGTGACAACCCTAATTAGAACTGTCGGTCGTTCACTGACAGCAAGCCGACTAGGCTCTGCCTCCGGCGGGTCCTAATCGGCTTCTGTAATGGTGGACCAGGAGGCCATTGTTAGGCCTCATGTTGCCACAGCAGCCGTCCGCACCCCTGCAATCGTATCAAAGGGCTGCCGATTTGCTTCAAACCACTAAGATGCAGTGATCGCTGCATCTAAGAGGTTAATGGCAGGGATCGGAGCTAGGTCCGGTCCCTGTCGTGACAACAGGGTGTCAGCTGTAACATACAGCTGACAACTGACGCTGATGACACGAGCTCAGCTTCTGAGCCCGTGCCATCTTGTCAACGGTACCGGAAGCTTTTTAGTCCCTGGGGACTAGGAGGCTTCCGTACTAGGAAGACCGAGAGGCCAATGTTAGGCCTCCAGTAGCCATCGGCACCTCAGTGATTTTGTCGCTGGGGTGGTGATTGGCTACAAACACCTTAAATGCAGTGATCGCTTTTGACCACTACATTTGAGGGGTTAATGGCGGGGATCGGAGCTAACTTCGGTACCCGCCGTTACAGCATGGTATCACCTGTAACATACAGCTGGCATCCGGGTGTGATGGCATGGACTCTTCTGATGTCAAGAAGGGGTTAAAATAAATGGCCAGGTCTTCAGCAGTGAGATCTGTAATTGGCATCTGCACTAAGGAGGGAATTAAATTTATCAAAGAGTCGTTTTAGATTATTAGATAGTGTGGAGATGCGATGTGATGAAATATATGCTTGTTTGACGCGGTGAAAGGCAAAAGTTTTACGTCTTGAGCATAAATTTGTAATGGAGGAAGTCTGCTGACAAGTGCGATTTTCTCCATAGACGTTCGGCACATCTCGTGCACCACTGAAGAAAGCGGGATTGGGGTGTGTGCCAGGGTTGTCGTCGTCTTTGTCGGGTGGTTCGGAGTGTAGGGGGGCTGCTTCATCCAAAGCATTTTTGAGAGTGTTATTGTCATGTTTGGCAGCCAGATTGGGACAGGAGAGGGAAGAGATAGGGGACAATAAGGACTGTCGAGTTGCTGAGTGTTAATGGCATGTAGATTTCTGTTTATCTAATAGGTAGGCAAGTCTTGACGAGGCAGAGAATTTTCGATAGTAAATGAGAGACGGTTGTCATCCGAGAGCGGGAGAGGAGAATTATTTAAGTCAGAAACTGAGTAGAGACGGAAGAAGACCAGGTCAAGTGAATGCCCGTCTTCAGGTGTAGAAGTGTAAATAAGTTGTGACAGACCTGGGGAGGAGGTTAAAGATAGAAACTGGGGGCAGATGAGGAGATTAGGTTATCAATGGAGATGTTAAAGTAACCCATGATGAGAGTTGGTGTTTCAGATGATAGGAATTGTGGAAGCCAGGCAGAAAAATGATCCAGGAGTTGGCGGGGTGAGCCCGGGGGGCGGTAGACAACACCCACTCGGAGGGAGCATGGGTAAAAGAGTCTGAGGGTGTGGACTTCAAAAGATGGAAATGTGAATGATGGTATCGGGGGAATGACCTAGAAGATGCAGTGTGGGGAAAGTAGTATACCTACTCCTCCACCCTGCCTGTTCTCAGGTCTGGGCTATGCCTACTCCTCCACCCTGCCTGTTCTCAGGTCTGGGCTATGCCTACTCCTCCACCCTGCCTGTTCTCAGGTCTGGGCTATGCCTACTCCTCCACCCTGCCTGTTCTCAGGTCTGGGGTATGCCTACTCCTCCACCCTGCCTGTTCTCAGGTCTGGGCTATGCCTACTCCTCCACCCTGCCTGTTCTCAGGTCTGGGGTATACCTACTCCTCCACCCTGCCTGTTCTCAGGTCTGGGGTATGCCTACTCCTTCACCCTGCCTGTTCTCAGGTCTGGGCTATACCTGAGCTTAGCAGAAGAAAAGGGAGGACCAGGGTTGGGAGAGATGTCCCCTGCAGTGGTTCAGTGATTTATAGGAGTGATTTTTGTGTTGAGCAGTCGGATGAGATGGTTTAAAGAGGCTCTGTCACCAGATTATAAGTGCCCGGTCTCCTACATAATCTGATCGGCGCTGTAATTTAGATAAGTGGTTTTTATTTTGAAAAACGATCATTTTTGAGCAAGTTATGATTAGCATAAATCTAAAATTGTTCATAACTTGCTAAAAAATCGTTTTTCAAAATAAAAAAGCACTGTTATCTACATTACAGCGCTGATCAGATTATGTAGGAGATAGGGCACTTCTAATCTGGTGACAGAGCCTCTTTAAGGCCTCCCACACACGAGCGTGTTTAGTCCGTATGTCGGACGCATTTTTCGTGCCGAACACACTGCAGGGAGTCGGGCATGCCCTGTGTTTAAAAATAAAGTTAAAAAAAGTTTTTAGTAATGAAAAAAAAATAAAAAAAAAGGATCAAAAACCCTCCTTTTCCCCATTTTTTTTCCTCTAAAGTAATTGAAAAAATAAAAAAAGTTACTAAAATTGGTATTGCTGCGTCCGTAAAAGTCTGAACTATGACTATATAGCATTATTTAACGCGCATAGTGAACGTCGTAAAAAATTTAAACCGCCAAAATCACTTTTTTTGGTCAACTTGGCTCTAAAAAAAAATGGAATAAAAAGTGATGAAAAAATAGTATGTACTAAAATTTTTCACCGATTTGAAAACTACAACTCGTAAAAAATTAGCCCTCACACCGCACAGAAAAATAAGAAAGTTACGGCTCTATATATATATATATATATATATATATATATATATATATATATAAAAAAATTAAATCTGCTATCCCCGTAATCGTATTGAGTCACAGAATAAAGTGACGTTGTTGTTTTTACCATACGGTAAAAGTAGTAAAGACTAAACCCCAAAAAATAATGAAGGAATTGCAGTTTTTTTCCAATGTCTGCCCGCAAAGATTTTTTTTTTCAGTTTCCTAGTACATTATATGGTACTTTAAATGCTACCAATATAAACTGCAACTCCTCCTGCAAAAGATAAGCCCTCACACCTCTCTATTGATGGAAAAATAAGAGTTATGGCTCTTGGAAGGCGAGTGAAGGCGTCATCAATGGGTTAAGCAAAAGCATAAATAGGCGATAGGGTTGTAAACAAACAGCTAAAACAATGACTGAGGCAGTGAACGAACAGGAAAATGGATAAAATGTAAAAAATATAATATTTATAATGTATGCAAGTTTGTTTGTTTTAGCCCACATAGCTTACCTGTAGAACTGCAGCGACGCTTTGACACTATATCACTTACACAAGGATGACTTCTGCCCTCGTGCTATCCCTAAATTTATAGGGGAGTACAATCTCAGATCGAGGCCAAATTAAGCTTGTTCAGCTATTAAAGGGTAACTAAACGTTCAACAAACCTCTGACACGTCATGGTGAGATATCAGAAGTTTTGATTGGCGGGGTCTGAGCACGGAGACCCCCACCAATCACTAAAACGAAGCGACAGAAGTGCTCGTTTTTGGCTTTTTCTGGAAATCAATGTAGCGGTGTACAGGTTCCATACAAAGTCTATGAGTCCGTACTCCGATACATCGGCTTTCTGGAAAAAGCCAAACAAACGAAGAGGCTGATCGCTCACACGAGCACTTCTGCTGCTTCGTTTTAGCCATTTAATGGTGTTTCAATGCTCAGACCCCACCAATCAAAACTCTGGAATGTCACTATGACGGGTCAGAGGTTTGTTGCACGTTTAGTTACCCTTTAATCAAATAAACTGGACAGATGAGGTGAAAAAAGGGCCTTTTACACCGGCCAACACTCTGCCGGTGTAGCAAGTGCCGATCAACAAGACCTCGATGATCGGCGCTCACTTACTCCTGTCACACGGAGCTATGGATGGGGATGAGCGATCGTTACTCCGATCGCTCGTCCCCATATATTGTCATATCGGCAGCGCGTCTCCCTGTTTACACGGGGAGATGTGCTGCCGACAACGATAATGTTTTACTTTTTTAAAACCATACGATCGGCAGATGATCGAGCGTTTTCTCGCTGCAATTTTTACACAGGTCAATTATCGGCAACGAGCTTTATATTAACGCTCATCTGCCCAATAATCGTCCTGTCTAAAACCCCCTTTATTCAGAGATAAACAAACTAGCTGGTCTGGAGGAATCCTAAAACTTCATGAGGATCAAACACTTCGACAAAAGTTACAGAGATCACATTACACTATATAGGGAGTCAGGAAATCAGAGTTATATACCATAAAATAAAACTTTCAGCGTTGAAAATGAGGGTTCAGCAGAGAGATTAGTTAATGGCAGGATTGGCATGGATTATGTACCTATATGAAGAGAGATGGATGTTAGATCTGTGCCATGTATAACTGCCAGGACACTTTGACGATATGACACTTAGACACATATGACTTCTGCACAAGTGCCCCCCGGCAACTTAAAAATATAACTTATAATCAGTGACACAAGGAGGGTTTGTTGAATTTCTCGTTCATAGATGGAGAGACGATCATAGGCATCTATGTAAGGATAAATACCCACCTCACAGAGTTCATTCATACATAGCTGGCCTCATGTATAAAAACGAGTGCAAACAAAGAGTGCGAACTGTTGCCTATAGCAGCCAGTCAGATTCCAGACTTCATTATTCCAGTGCCGATTAGGCAGTAAAATCCGTACTCCAGCAACTGCTCCACTTTTTTTGCCTATAGGGTCGATCTTCGTTGTAGCTTCAGTTCTGTTTTGTTTGGGTATTGATTGCTGCTCTCTGAAATAAGACTTCGTTCACATCTGAGTCGCGACTCCGTTCATGGGTTCCGTCTGAACTTTCTGTCCGGGCAGCGCATGAATAGAATCTAAACTGAAACAAACGCAAACCATAGGTTTTCGTGTCCATCACCATTGATTTCAATGGTGACTGATTCGGTGCAAATGGTTTCGGTTTGTCTCCGTTGTGTAAGGGTTCCGTCGTTTTGACTAATTGAATAGCGATGTCGACTACGTTATTGATTCTGTCAAAATGACGGAACACTTAAACAATGGTGACAAACGAAAACCATTTGCCCCGAATCCGTCACCATTGAAATCAATGGGGATGCAAACGGAAACTTGACGGAAAGCTCCAACGGAACCCATGAACGGAGCCCCGACGCAGATGTGGACAAAGCCTAAGTAGATCACCCAACGTTGCATAGAAAAATTTTCTTCTCGGGGAGTGGTCACCTCAATAAATTATGCATAGTATATGAAGGAATGCAAAATCTGGTCTAGATAAAGAGAAGGTCTTCTCATAGAGGTCTCGTGGAGAGGTTTTACGGTGTGAAAATATACTCGTATATGGATAGTGCATGAAACCACAATAGGGCCATGTGCATGAGCCCTCAGGCATCGTGCACACGGCCGTTTCTTTTTTTTGTGGACTACAAAATACGGATGCCATGTGCTGTCCGTTTTTTGCGGACCCATACACTCGAATAGGTTGGACTGACTGCAAATACGGAGAACATAACATGTTCTAGAATATCGTGGAACGGAGACACGTATCTGGAAAAAAAAAATGAGTGTGCGCATAACCCCATAGAAATGAAGTGTTCAGTAAGCTGTCCGCAAAAAAAACGGATAGGACACTGGAGAAAACAGTCGTGTACATGAGCCTTTAGCATGTGTCTGCTATGTATATGACTTTGTGTATTTATACAAAACCATTTGAAAGCGGCTGTACGTCTAGTAGCCTGGCATACAAACGCTGTCTCTGATCTTTATTACACACGCACTAAAAATAGATTGCGAGACGATGTTTTACGACTACGACGTCACTTAGAATTATTTAGGAAACAACGGCAGTGACCCTGCTTCTGTGATCATCGGGGGTGAGCGGTCTGTATTCTGCTGCTCATTGTTCACTTGCTGGGAAATCTCAGCAGTTACACAGTCAACACTCCATAAAAGATGGAGCATACGTATGCAGTGTTTGTGCCAGGCCGGTCTAAAGTACTGTTTGTTTTTTTTTTGTAAAGTTGTATCTCACTTGCATTAACAATTTTCACATCGATTTAAAAGTTTCTTGTAGCAGACGCTTTGCATTTTTGTCTAGCTGAGAAGTGCTGACACCACAGCCTTCAGCTAATGTTCCTTTAGTGAACAAACCGAGGAGAACGTGGCAAAGTGCCAAGGTATGTGTTCTATAAGTAGCATCTAGTAGTGGCTGGCAAGGTGCAGCGGTACCCGGCATCCTTATGTGCTGCTTTAATATAAGCATCCTTGATTTCAATTTCTCATAAGCGCGCTCGCACACGCGCACACACACACTCGCGCACACACACACTCGCGCACACACACACTCGCGCACACACACACTCGCGCACACACACACTCGCGCACACTCACACGTGTGTGTATCATGTAGGTAAAATAGGTAACTGGAAAACTCATTGCAATTTAGCTGTTATTCCTCTTAAAGCGGCTCTGTCACCATATTATACGTGCCCTATCTCCTACATAATCTGATCGGCGCTGTAATGTAGATAACAGTGGTTTTTATTTTAAAAAACAATCCATTTTGGCCAAGTTATGAGCAATTTTAGATTTATGCTAATTAGTTTCTTAATAGACAACTGGAAGTTTTTTAACTTTTACCAAGTGGGCGTTGTACAGAGGAGTCTATGACGCTGACCAATCAGTGACCAATCGGTGACCAATCAGCGTCATACACTTCTCATCGTTCCAGCCCAGCTTCTTTCACTGCACAGTGTGATCTCGCAAGATCACGCTGTGCTGTCACATACTCCCAAGGTAACTTTACAGAAGTGTCTTCAGAGTGAATAGACATCGCCTCCAGCCAGAGCTGGAGATAGGTCATCAGTATGAAAAATTGCCCCATGCCCGGATAACTCCTTTAAGCAAGGAAATAGGAGTAGAGTTGCAGAGCTGCAGCACGGCCGCTATGCAATGTACGGAGCCAACTGCTTCCGACAGCGGTCACTGCATAACATCCAGTCGCCGGAACAACTAATTGGTGCTGGGTCTGGGTGTCTCATCCCCTCCGATCATATACTGTAGACCTATCCTGTGTATAGGTCATCAGTATGAAAAACCATCCCGTGCCCAGACAACACCCTTAGAAAAAAAATGGCAGACAAAAAACGCTGTGTGAAGTAAAAATGAACTATTACTGCACCTCACTATTATTGCCAATCTATACTCCATTTATCTGCAGGTTTTAAACCATAATAATACAAAAGCATTTGATACTGTTCCACACAACAGTCTTGTTCTGAAGCTACAGACACAGGGACTGGGGGACCATATATGCAAGTGGATAAAAATTGGTTAAGGGACCGAAAACAAAGTCTTTATAAAAGGTACCGTATATATCGGCGTACAAGGCGACTTTTTACACCCTTAAAAAAATTTCAAAAGTGTGGGGTCGTCTTATATGCCGGATATTGTCTACATTAGGGATGCACGTTGCAGCCGCACAGCTCAGTATAGTAACACATGAATGTATGGGAGCGCGGCTTCGGCTGTGTAATTCAGCCACAGCCCCGCTCCTGAGTCATGATAAGTTCGCGGGGTCAGGATGATGCAATGCGGCCAGCGTTGCACTAATGAGCGGCGGCACTGGAGACAGAACATGGCGGGCGCGCTACAAAACACCCCCATGTTCTGTCTTCAGTGCCTGAACTGCCGCTCATTAGTGCAGCGCCGGCCGCATCACCTCATGCTGACCGCGCGCGCACTTCCTGTCAGGAGCGGGGCAATGGCTGTATTACACAGCCGCAGCCCCGCTCTATAACGGCGGAGATCAGAGAAACCGCTCATCTCCGCCGTTATTCCCCTGAATGCTGCGATCACAGCTGACTGCAGCATTCAGGGGAAAGTGAGAAGGGGGGATGCCCCTGGATCGCGTCACAGGGAATTCCTGTGACGCGATCTAGGGCCATACCATATATGGGCAGACATCCCAGGGGTTTATTGACGGACCCCAGGGCTGTCTTACCATATTTCATGTTGTTAGGACATACCCAAGTATGTCCTAACAACTGCCTGTGTATTATCCGTCCACAGGTTAATGTACTGGCACATATCTGATATATGTCAGTACATTAAAGTTTAAAAATAAAGTAAAAACAAAGTATTGTTAAATTTAAAAAAAAATACACCTTCACCTTTTTTACAATAAACATTAAAATAAGTCTCAATACATAAAATACACACATTCAGTAATGGCGCGGACAACAATGTTTTTGCATCATTTATGATGTGTACGCTGTGAAAAAAATGAAATAAACACGGCTTTCATTCACTTATTAATGTGAGGTGCGATGAATTTACCCTCCATGTTCCTCACATTAATAGTAATTAACCCCATCATGTACCTCGCACATTAACCCAATATGACTGAGAAACATGATGGGATTAATTACTATTAATGTGAGGCGCGTTCAAAATTCATCACACCTCGCGCCTCACATCAGAAAACGGAAGAATTTTTTTTTATTACTGTTGGCAAAAGTATCGAAATCGCAATACTAAACAAAGTATCGGTATCGAAGTCCAAATTCTGGGATCGTGACATCCCTAGTCTACATATTGTCTACACACAGGTTGTGTGTTACCTTGTGAGCCTGCAGTCCGGTACACAGGCTCCCGGGATGCACGGAATCCGCCACGGATCTGAGGGAAGCCGGTATTAGCCGCCAGGGAACATCTCTGTAAGATCCTCTGGCCCGCCCTTTCCTCTCATTTCCTGCCTCTCAGATCTCGCGCGATGAAGCAGCCTATCTGCGCATGCGCGAGTTCAAAGAGACAGAGAGTCCTGGGTCCTGCCGCCGATGGCCATAGTGAAGCGCTCCTGCACGAAATGGTGAGTATATCTTAAATTCTATATTTTAAGGGTAAAAGTTGGGGGTCGTCTTATACGCCCAGTCGTCTTATACGCCGACATATACGGTACTTACTCAAAATGGGCAGAAGTCAGTAGCGGGGTACCACAGGGATCGGTGTTGGGCCCAATTATTTTTAATCTCTTTATTAATGACCTTGTAGATGGTATTGATAGCAAAGTGTCAGTTTTTGACCATACAAAACTTTGTAGGATACTTAAAGGGAATGTGTCGCTAGAAATTTTTTTTTTTTTAGTTAAACAGTTAGTGTATAGGTGATTAAACATTGTTCTAATTTTTTTCATTTTTTTCACGAGTCAGGAAATATTATAAATTAGATTCTAATTTATAACATTTCCAGTGCTGGTCACTAGATGGAGCAATTCCCAAAATTGCAGCATTGCATGTGGTAAAGCAACCACATTGCTTTATGCTGCAAAATTTGAGAATACACACTCGCTCCAGTGAGCTCACAGAATCCCCCCTCCTTTATCCTTGCTAGTGCCGGGAGAAACGAGGGGATTGAATGTTCAAACCTCCTACACTGTGTGCCGCCATTTTTTGAGCGAATTCACAGTGTAGTAGGCTTACATACAGTAGTAATCACACACTAAAACACGAACATACACAGACCTAACTTACCTGCTCCTGCCGCCGCCGCTCCCTCCGGTCCATCCGCTCCGTCTGCTCCCTCCGCTCCAAGTGCACAAGTCCGGTAGCCGCGACCGGAAGTAGTAATCTTACTGTCCGGCCGCGGCTTCTGGTCCACAAGAAAATGGCGCTGGACGTCGCTCGGCCGAAGACCTTCAATTTGGACTGTGTGGGAGCGGCGCATGCGCCGTTCCCACACAGACGGCGTACAGCATAGTGGATGGAACGGGTCCCGTTTGCATTCACTATGGGGCTGTATGTGCCGTATTCCATGTCTGTATGTGTCGTATTGACCCACAGAATAAAGTTAACATGATGTTTTAATTGCACAGGGAATTCCGTAAAAGCGATGCGCAAAAAACAATGGAGGAATCACTTTTTTTTTTTTTCATTTTCTACCCCACAAATAATTTTTTCCCGTTTCCTAGTACATGATATGGCAAAATAAATGGTGCTACGAAAAACTACAACTCGTCAACTTGTTGTTCAAAAAACAACGCCAACATAAATTAGACATATGGGAAATGGTAATTAGTAAGTATTTTGTGTGATATTACTATGTGTCTTACAAGCAGATACATTTAAAGTGTAGCTAAATGTTTAACAAACTTTTGACATGCCATAGTGACACGTCAGAAGGTTTGATTGGTCGGGGTCCGTATCAGAGTACGGATGCATTGTCCTCCGATACATTGACTTCCGGAGAAAAGATGTACAGAAACGAGGCGGCTGAGCACTCCTACTGCGCTTCAGCTGCTTAGTTTTAGCGATTGGTGTGGGTATCAGTGCTCTGACCCCCACCAATCAAAACTTCTGACATGTCACAATGACATGTCAGAAGTTTGTTAAACGTTTAGCTACACTTTAAATTTAGAAAAATGCTGATTTATTTTTTATTTTTTATTTTTTTGTGCTAATTATCTCTTTATTTTGGTGTTTTTTCACAAATCACGCTGGATATATCAACCACATTTTACCTCTGACATAAAGTACAATATGTCACGAGAAAACAATCGCTCGGATGGGTAAAAGCATTCCCAAGTTATAACCACATAAAGTGACACGTCCAATTTGAAAAATGAGGCTCTGCCAGGAAGGTCAAAAGTGGCTGCAGCAAGAAGGAGGTTCATAAAATACTTACCTGTTCTAGATCTGCCAGCTGTACTTCTACGATTACTAGTTGCGCCTGATGTCATAGAATGTGCTCTCTGGCACAGCTGAAAATAGCACAACACGCGTATTTCTAAATGACACATCTGAATAAAATAGTTAATTTTTTTTATAATCTCCTACTCCTGTTTGTAATCCTCTTACTATTGCGATTTTACATAGCTTTCATTGTTATGCCGTTTTATTGTCTTTAGCTTCTTCCTACGCTACTACCCTTTGTTTAACTGTACTAGTTATTAAAAGCTGAGCCCCAACAGTTAACATTTTTAAGCATAATTCTAATTGAATGATTTCAAGGCGTTTTAACGTAAAATTTTTAAAAAATCTTCATTCGGTATTGTATCACAATGTTTGCTTGGTGGACTTGAAGTAGCCATAGACCAGACAGTAGTTGTCAAAAGGGTATTCCCATGTTAAGCATTCACGGTACGTGCCATAAGTCCATTTAGAGCTCCTTATTGAGGGGAGAATTACTGGGATTTCAGGCAGCGTGTTGGGGTACATTCACACGGAGTGTTTTCAGCCGTTTTTCAGGCCGTAAACGTCCCGAAAAAAGGCTGAAAAATCAGAAGCAGACAGGGCGTAAAAAATCAACGGCCGCGTAAAAAAAGACAGCGAAAAAGAAGTGCATGTCACTTCTTCAGCCGTTTTTGGAGCCGTTTTTCATAGCCTCTGTAGAAAAACGGCTCCAAAAACGGCCGTTAAAAACGCCATGAAAAACGCGACTTTGATTAAAAAACATCTAAAAATCAGGAGCTGTTTTCCCTTAAACAGCTCTGTATTTTCAGACGGTTTTTATTTTGTGTGCGCGCATACCCTTATTGTAGTTGTGTACTAGTAGATTGCACTAGCAGGAGATTTTGGCAACTTAAAGAGTCCTGGGAATGAGCTGCGATAGCAACTAGGCTGCAATACCAGACTCAACCCATGGACACGAATGGTGTTGTTTCTGGAGGAAAAAAACCCAAATCCTGGACAATCCCTTTAATGACCGCTATCTGTGTGAGGAGATGTTGAGAATTCAGAAATAATACTGTGTGTTTTACTGGTGTCTTTCTGCATGCTCTATAAAATATCCCCCCTCTTATTGTTCTCATTATTTCTATTGTATTTGTGCATGTGCTGTCTTTTCCCCTGCCTGTTCCCGGATGCAGTCATTGAAAACTCTGTAACATTACACTAATATACAGCACACCCGGGCTGACTGGTTTCACCACCGATTAACAACAATCCTTTGTTTTGTTGTGTCCAAAGTGCGTTGTCATTGTGCTCTGTCGCGTTTTAACTCTTTCCTACAAAAGTGCTATAGCGTGCAAAAGGTTACAAGTGAAGGAAGTGACTAATTGGTTGTGCTGTGCAGAGTCTATGGATTGACCTGCATCTCTGTTAACCTGGTACAGTGGAAAACGACACTACATCGTCTGTGGGGTTACATGATGCAACACGCACAATATCTGTGGCAGTAAAATTATAAAATGATGTCATACAAAACACTCAAAAGTATCGCATAGTTATGCAGTGATATAATTAGGCTGAGTTCACACGGGGCAGATATGCTGCGTAAAAGCAAGTAGCGTATCCTCCCTGTGCGCCACAGGGAATTGCGGGCGAAAAGCCGTACCAAACGGTGGTGCAGTCTTTTGCCCGGAAAGTTCGCTGCGGAAAACGGCAGCACTTTAGCCGGCCCGGTAGCAGGCCAGCCTCGTGGGAAGACGTTTCATCCCTGGAGACCGCTACCTGTGATTAGCTGCACCGGCGGTCACATGGGCTCAAACGTTATACGAGGAGGCCAGCCGGGAGAAAGAAACACAGACTCCTGGGTAAGAATAAGATTTTTTTTTTTTCTGTGTTCCTTTTTTGCTGCGAACCTGCCATAAAAAACGCAAGAACTGCTATTTGTTGTGGGTTTCGCCTCCCATTGAATTCGGTGGGGAAAACTCGCAACAAATAAGCAGCGCTTACGCAAATACAATTGACGTGCTGCGGAATAAAATTTCCGCACCGCAGGTCAATTTCTGAGCAGTTGGTTCCGCTCAGTATTTACGCAGCGTGTGGAGATTTGTTTTATGTCAACCACTCTGTGCATTTGCATTTCCTGCGGATTCTGCGCAACGATTTCCATCACGGAAAATCCGCACTATATGCAACGAGATAGAACTGACCCTTAGAATTCATGATTGCTATTTGAGATGGTAGCCATGTTTGTTGTCAACCAGCATTCACAAAAGCGGTTATAACTGAGAAACGCCTGGGGAGTGTACGGTATGATTTATGGAATTTATGTTAATCTTTTCATTTTAGGTGGAACTATGTTGAACTATTAATGACTAGGTTCTAAGGGTATGTGCACATGCAGTGTTTTCATCCGTTATTCAGACCGTAAACTTCCTGAAAAGCGGCTGAAAAATCGCAAGCAGAACGCCTCCAAACATCTGCCCATTGATTTCAATGGGAAATACGGCATTTTGTTCCGATGGGGCGTTTTTTTACACCTCGTTTTCCAGAAACGGCACGTAAAAAGACGCCCACGAAAAAGAAGTGCATGTCACTTCTTGGGCCGTTTTTTAGCCGTTTTTCATTAACTCTATAGCAAAAACGCTCCAAAAATGGCCATCAAAAATGCAGCGAAGAACAGGAGTTTGATTAAAAAACGCCTGAAAATCAGGAGCTGTTCTCCTTGAAGTGGCACTTCTTTTTCAGGGCAGTTTTTTTTTTCACGCGGCTGTTTTGAAAGACGGCTGCATAAAAAACGCCCCGTCGGAACAGAACGCCGTTTTTCCCATTAAAATCAATGGGCAGATGTTTGGAGGCGTTCTGCTTCTGTTTTTTCAGCCGTTTTTCGGACATTTACGGCCCGAAAAACGGCCGAAAATAGCCCGTGTGAACATAGCCTCAGAGTGGAATCAGTGAGGAATAAACAGTGTTGCTGGTTGTTTTCTTGCTCCAAAATTCGACTCTGGTCCCAGTAGTTACTCCTAGAATGATTCCAAAGCCTTCTGCCATTACTGATTCCATAACACTGACCTTTCCTTTTATGTATAGACGAGCTTACATACAATAACCAGAGACACTCTTGTGGGTTCCTGTACACAGCTCCTGATTTTCAGACTTTTTTTTAAGCCTTTCTCGATTTTCGCTGCGTTTTTTACGGCCATTTTTGGAGCTGTTTTCCATAGTCCATGAAAAACAGCTCCAAAAACGTCCCAAGAAGTGAGAGCGACGCGTAAAATAAAGGCTCGTGGGAACAGAACATCATAATTCCCATTTAAAGCAATGGGCAGATGTCTGTAGGCATTTTGGAGCCATTTTTTCAGGCGTAATTCGAGGCGTAAAACGCGTGTGAACATATCCTTACTATCCTCCATCAACATACATATATTTTACTGCAGGTCAATGGACAATATAATCAGCGTTGTAGTGAATAATACACATGAACCTTCCTACATCCACCAAACTGATTCATTGCTTGAGGTTGTGTGATAAATATCAACCATGCAGCGACATTAGAAATCTGTTTTTAGATGCTATTTTTTTCTAAGAACAAACTAGGATCTGCCATCATAAAAAAATAAATGCCACCCTTGCAGCTCACCTACTGACTGAGTGAAGGGAGAGTTTGGTGAATAGATTGTGTCAACTTTTTAAGGTGTCAGAGACCCGCAGACACTGAACCCATCAGATCTGCAGAACTGACGGACTCCGTGAAAAGCGAACAGTACAGCGGGTCTGTATAGAGAATACCGAACCGCTGTATCTCCAAAAGTAAAACAAATGTTTAATAGAAACGAATTAAGAAGTTACACTAATGACACGGATCTATTTATTGAAAAAAAAAAATAAAAAGCCCTCAAAGGTGTACATAGCCGTTAAACGTTTCAGGACGCAGTCAGTTTTTGGATTTCCGTTTAATTTTTTTCCTCCCCACCTTCCAAAAGCCATAACTTTTTTTTTACTTTTCCGTCGATAAAGCCATATGAAGAATTGTATTTTTTCACGGCACCGTTTCTTGTACCATATAATGTATTGGGAAACAGGAAACAAATTATTTGTGGGGTGGAATAGGAAAAAAACAGCCATTCCTCAATCTTTTGAGGGGTTTCGTTTTTATGGCTTTCACCGTATGGTAAAAATGGCATGTTAACTTTATTCTACCGGTCAATATGATTACGGTGATGCCAAATTTATATATATTTTTTTTTTTTTATTTACTACTTTTTACAAGGAAGAAACCAATTGTTAAAAATAAAATTTGTGTTTTGTCGCCACATTCTGAGAGCCATAACTTTTTTATTTTTCCTTCGGTTGAGCGGTATGAGGGCATTTTTTGCAGGGCGAGATGTAGTTTCTATTGGTACCATTTTGGGCTACATGAGACTTCTCACGAAAAACTGAGAATCTGGCGTTTACATTTTTTTTTACGGCGTTCACCGTGTGGGTTATATAATGGTATATTGCAATAGTTCGGTCTTATACAGATGCGGTGATTCCAAGTTTGCTTATTTTTTTGACATTACTTTAGAAGAAAAATGGAAAAAGGTTGTTGTTTTTTTAACTTTTGAATTTTTTTTACACTGCTAAAAACTTTATTTAACCTATTTCTTTACACATTTCATTAGTCCCCCTAGGGGACTTAAACAGCGATCATTAGATTGCTCGTACAATACACTGCAATACTAATGTATTGCACTATATTGTCATTATTACAGGCTCCTGAGGCAGGGCTTAACAGGAGATAGAGGAAGGCAGTCCTGGGACCTTCATTAGGCCCCTGGGCTGCCGAGACCATCATCAGCACCCCCAATCTTGTCGTCGGGGTGGGGGCAATGAGCAGGGCAAACCCCTGTTTCTAACGGCTGAGATGCTGCGATCATGATTGATCACAGCATCTAAGGGCTTATATGTCCAGGAACAGCCTAATCGCTTTTCCTGGCCGTTAGTCCCAGGTGTCAGCTGTAATACACAGCTGACACCCGCTGCAGGTGAGCCCACTCCAAACCTCACCCCCTGCCCCACGACATGCTATTATGTCGTGGTGTGTGTTTAGGGCTTAAAGCCCAGAATTTTTGTGTATATTTAGATGTTGCGGTTGAGATGTGGTTAAAACTGCATAAAATAAAAAAGCATCTGAAATCTGTATGTGCTTTTATCACGGCTATTCGATGCAGTTGTGGTAAAAACCGCAACTGCATCAAATTGAAATAACACGTGCAGTTTTTGGGGAGAGAGATGCAGGAACTTTTCTTCAGCTTATCAATTCAGGAGTGTTCATATCTCATGTAGGAGCAGTTTCACATCTAATCACCCCCTGCACCAAATTAGGAAATTTGCCGACTCTGTGATTTTTGATGTTTACCGGTATCTGGGTCTATGACATTTTTGGTCCATTCAGTTCTGGCGCATGTAGACATAGACATAACTCGCATGCATGAACACTGCACATCTTGAACTTTTATGTTTGGAAAGGTCTTGTGCATGTCTGGCTTTTCGGGGGAGCCATAAACATGAATCTTTATGAAAAAAAAATTATGAAACGTTACGCTGAGTATAAAATGATGAAAGGGATTTTCGCAATATGCCAGGTGTCCACTTTCAGGAAATATATGGGTATAGGAGTATAGTATATATTTTTTTATTTTCTAAGTCAGGTTTTATTTGTGTGTGTCGAAAGAGTGATAATTGTCCTGACAGCGAAAGGGTTAAATAATTTCCCTTGCTCCTTAGATTTGTCTAGCCCTGCAGCAGGCCATGATCTATCAAGGTAAGGCCACATGGAGCCTTACTGACCCGGCCGTGATGCGACCAACTACTTCGCTGGCACCATATTGCCTGTTAATGGCCGCGCGTTGTTTTGGGTAATATGGCCCCTTGCCTTCAAAATTATGCGGCCATTAATTAATACACCCTTTAAGGCCGCACAATTTTGCAAGTAAAAAGCTGTTTTACCCGCAACAACGTACGGCCAGTAACGGGCTATTTGATATCCGTGTCGAACATGGTGCGGTTGTTGGCCGCATTGCGGCTGGGTCAGTGCAGCTCCATGTGGCCTCACTCTTGTTTTTTTGCCTCATTCAGACAGGCGTGTATTTAGTGCCAAGAACGGTATCTGATTTTTTCAGGACTAAGCAGACATACCACTCCCAAGCATTATACGCTATTCGGGAATGATGTCCCTGCTTTCTACTGACACAAATTAACGGGGACATTTAATAAGGCTGACCCTTCATAAGCCAGTCTTTATATAAAGATAGCTGGAGTAAGACGTGCCCAATTTCTTAAGAGGTACACCTCTTCATAAATTAGGCGCATCTCTAACCATCTGTATGACAGATATTCAAATCCACTCCAATTACAGAGTAGATTTGACCTATAATTTTATACCACTTGTGATGTAAATTATAATACGTTTGTGGGGCCTCTGATAGCCTTGCACTTCCTGCTAAGTTCCGCCCACTCATAGAAAAGTTCCACAAGTGGTGGAAATGGCACAAAAGTCTACAGTTTTTCCCGCAAATTGCGATTTTTGTGCCGCTTGTGACTTTTTTGTAAGCCCCAACTTGATTCTGATGTGGATCGCTACTCACTCAATACCAATAAAGTCTGACTCTTCTTCACGCTTTTCTTCTTTTGCTTTGAAATAGGTTCCACGTACAGTGTCCTCACCACCATGCCTTCAGACTCGGAAAGCAGCGGCTCGCTCAGCAGTGTTGGTAAGACAAAACCTTCATGAGTGTTTTAACCCCTTCAGGATGCACCCTTTTTTGGCCTTGTGGACACAGATGTTTTTTTTTTAAATCTGACACGTTTTTTAACATTCATTTTTTTTTTCTAGGACGTTACAAGGCTTAGAACTTAAGCAGCAATTTCTCACATTTTCAAGAAAAATTCATATATATATATATATATAGGAAGTCCCCCATAAATCACCCCATTTAAAAACTGCACCCCTGAACGTATTTAAAATGACATTCAGCAAGTTCCTTAACCCTTTAGACTACGCTCACACGCTTAACCAAAAACGTCTGAAGATACGGAGCTGTTTTCAAGGGAAAAACTGCCGCATAAAAAAACGCCCCGTGGGAACGGAACGCCGTTTTTGCCATTGAAATCAATGGCCACATGTTTATAGGGGTTCAGCCCCTGCATTTTTAGCCATTTTTTGGGCCGTGTGAACATACCCTTTAGGCGTTTCACAGGAATTAAAGCAAAGTAGAGGTGAAATGTAAAAATTTAATTTTTTTTTTTGCCGAAATTCATTTATAATACAATTTTTTTGTGTTACACAGAAGGTTTTACCAGAGAAACGCTACTCAATATTTATTGCCCAGATTCTGCAGTTTTAGAAATATCCGCCCTAGTGTGCTACTGGACTGAAGCACCGGCCTCCAAAGCAAAGGAGCAAGTCTTTTCAGGCCTCCTTTTTTTAGAATATATTTTAGGCACCGTGTCCGGTTTGAAGAGGTCTTGCGGTGCCATAATTTTTTTATTTGTTGGTTGATTGAGCGTTGTGATGGCTTATTTTTGGTGGGACAAGCTGTCGTTTTTATTGGTACCAATTTTTCATCCATATAACTTTTTGATCACTTTTCTTACCTTATTTTTGAGAGCTAAGGTGACCAAAAAACTGAGATTTTAAATGCTTTATTTTTTACGGTGTTCACTGTGCGCTATGAATGACAATTTTACTTTGTTCTACGGGTTAATACGATTACGATGATACCATATGTATGTCGTTTTTCTACTTTTTTTTTGTAGCGTTTGCACAATAAAATCACTTTTTTATACAATAATAAATGTTTTATTATTCTGTATTCTGAGAGCCATAACTTTTTTATTTTTCAGTCAAAAAAATCAGTGTAAGGCCTCATGCACACGACCGTAAAAGCTCCCGTTATTACGGGTCGTAATCACGACCCGTAATAACGGGCTCATAGACTTCTATTGGCGACGGGTGCCTTCCCGTTTTCTCACGGGAAGGTGCCCGTGCCGTTGAAAAAGATAGAACATGTCCTATTTCAGGCCGTAATAACGGCACGGACAGTCCATAGAAGTCTATGGAGCTCTCGTAATAACGGGTGGCTACATGTGTGCACCCGTCATTACGGCAGCGTTGCTAAGCGACGTCAGTAAATAGTCACTGTCCAGGGAGCTGAAAGAGTTAACTGATCGGCAGTAACTCTTTCAGCACCCTGGACAGTGACTACCGATCAGTATAAACCTGTAAAAAATAAAAATAAAAGACGTTCATACTTACCGAGAACTTCCTGCTTCCTCCAGTCCGGTCTCCCGCCCGTTGCCTTGGTGACGCGTCCCTCTCGACATCCGGCCCGACGTCCTGGATGACGTTTCAGGCCATGTGATCGCTGCAGCCAATCACAGGTCAATCACAGGCTGCAGCGGTCACATGGACTGCCGCGTCATCCAGGGATGTCGGGCTGGATGTGAAGAGAGGGACGCGTCACCAAGACAACGGCCGGGTAAGTATGAATTTCTTTAACTTTTATTACAGAAAAGGCTGTCCCTTCTCTCTATCCTGCACTGATAGAGAGAAGGGGCTGCCGATTAGTGCAGTTCTATTTTGCCGCCAAAAACGTGCTCGTAAATACGGGTGGAATACGTGTGACACCGGACCCATATTTACGAGCACGGGTTCGTAAATACTGGTGCAAAACGGGTGGAATACGTGTGACACTGGACCCGTATTTACGCCAGTATTTACGGGTGGGAAAAAATACGGTCGTGTGCATGAGGCCTCAGGGCTTGCTTTTTGTGGGACGTGTTGTCGTTTTTATTAGTACTATTTCAGTGGAAATGTGACTTTTTTTTGATCACTTTTTATTCTAGATTTAGTGAGGGGTGGTGACCAAAAAATTGCAATTCTGGTATTGGTTTTTATTTTATTTTCTTGCAGTGTTCACAATGCGGGCAAAATAACATTATAGTTTGGATTATTACGAACGCAGCAATAACAAATAATAAGACTTCTTATAGGGAAAAGCCAGTTCTTTTTTTTTTTTTTTACTTACAACTTTTATTTTTACACTTTTATAAAACCTATCTTTTTTTCCTTTTTTTTTTTTTTTGTTCCACTACGGGACTTGAAAACCAGCAGCTCTCATCGCTACTATAATACATTACACTACCTGTGTAGTGTAATGTACAGTATTATAACTCTCAGTGTGACTCTGACAGTCACTATGACAGGAGGCCTATCAGGACCAGCCTCTGGCTGATGGACTTCCATGCATGGCAGTCCCAGAGCCAAGAGCTTCATTGGACAGCTACTCTCATTTTGAGCTCAGCAGTTTGACTGCATGTTGTGTTTCTGTTCTACTATGGTGAGGTATGATCGCATGAGCTAAATTGCTGCCAGGTTCTGACAACATTGCTGTCAGGTGTAGTGTAGCCATGAAGACCTTGGGGTAGATTTACTTAGACTGGCGTTTCATACGCTGGTCTAAAAGCATAATGCGTTGGAGTAAGTTGCACCTAATTTATTAAAAGTCTCACACCTCTTAACAGCTTCCTGACAGCCGATGGTAAATTAACGTAAACGCTTTCTGGGCTTTGGGCAGCGCCGACGTTAATTTATGTTCTGTCTTTTGTCGGCGATCGGGTCCCCCAGAGTGCGTCTAGCACCAGGAATAGGCTGCAGCAATCACGGTGTGTCAATGGCAGCCGGGGCCTAATAAAGGCCCCCAGCTCTACCTCTAGTGATTGAATTTTTGGCCATGTCAGAGGCAAAAAAAAAAAAAGCCTTCATACAGCTGCATCGGTGGAAAAATAAAAAAGTTATGGCTCTTCAAATATGGAGACACAAATAATTTTGAAAAAAGTGTTTTTACTGTGTAAAAGTAGTAAAACAAAAAAAACTTCTATAAATATGGTATCATCGCAATCATAACGACCCGCTGAATAAAGTTATGTTCTTTATATGACTCGATAAACGCCGTAACTCTAAGACGCAAAAAAGACTGAAAATTTCCATATTTTTTTTATACTCTACCCCACCAAAAAAAGTCAATAAAAAGTTAATCAATAAATTATATGTACCCCAAAATGGTGCTATAATAAAAAAAAAAAGTCCTTAAACAGCTATGTCGACGGGAAAATAAAAAAGTTAGAGCTCTTTGAATGCGACGATGGTAAAACTTAAAAAATTGCTCGGTCATTAATGTTTAAAATACCTTCGGTATTAAAGGAACAGTGTCATCACAAATTATTTTTTTTATATGTTAAAGATGTTAGTGCTTTATTAAAAACGTTTATATTTATTTGTGTGTTTGTGTTTTACTTTTTCTTATTTTTACACTTTTTCTTCCCTATGGGGGCTGCCATTTTTTGTTCCATTTCTGTATGTGTCGATTAACGACACATACAGACATGGAATACGGCAGCCACAGTCCCATAGGGACTGCGAACGGCTCCGGTCCCATTGACTTCAGTGTACGGCGTCTGTGTGGGAACTGCGCATGCGCCGCTCCCACACGGTCCAATTCGAAATTGGCGCCGTCCGGCGCCATTTTCCTGTGGACCGGAAGTCGCGGCCGGACAGTAATATTACTACTTCCGGTCGCGGCTTCCGGATTTGTGCACTTGGACCAGCGGCAGCAAACGGAGCGGACGGGCCGGAGGGAGCCGCGGCGGCAGGAGCAGGTAAGAGATTTCAATGTATGTTCGTGTTTGTGTGTGTTTACTACTGTATGTAAACCTACTACACTGTGTGTTAGCTCAAAAAATGGCGACACACAGTGTAGGAGGTTACACCGTTCAAACCCCTCGTTTATCCCGGCACTAGCCAGGATAAAGGAGGGGGGGATGCTGAGAGCTCACTAGAGCGAGGGCTTTTTACCCAATTTTGCAATGCTGCAATTTTGGGAATAGCTCCATCTAGTGACCAAAAATGGGTAATATTATAAATTAGAATT
Organism: Rhinoderma darwinii; assembly: GCF_050947455.1. Classification (NCBI taxonomy): domain Eukaryota; kingdom Metazoa; phylum Chordata; class Amphibia; order Anura; family Rhinodermatidae; genus Rhinoderma; species Rhinoderma darwinii. The sequence goes on along the minus strand of NC_134697.1, from coordinate 78,956,953 downwards.
AATTTATATTTCCTGACTTGTGAAAAAAATAAAAAAAATTTGAACAATGTTTAATCACCCACACACTAAATGTTTAATTTAAAAAAAAAAAACATGTTTTTCTGGCAACACATTCCCTTTAAGGGGTTAAGGCTCTGTTCACATCTGCGTTGGGGTCCTGTTATGACGTTCTGTCTGAGCTTCTGTCTGAGCTTTCCGTCAGAACGGGACCCCGAACAGACACAAACAGAAACCAGAGGTTTCCGTTTCCATCACCATTGATTTCAATGGTGACTGATCTGGTGCCTGTGGTTTCCGTTTGTCTATGTTGTGCACCGTACCCATCGTCTTGCCTGAAGCAATAGCATATCTATAGAAAAATTCCCATTTTCGCTCCAAGATCGAGTGCACACTAATTTCTGGAAAAAACCTGCGGGGTTAACATGCTCACTACACCCCTAGGTGAATACCTTTTAAGGGGTGTAGTTCCCAAAATGAGGTAACTTCTGGGGGGTTTCCACTGTTTTGGTCCCACAGGGGCTTTGCAAATGCTACATAGCGCCAAGAACCCAATCCAGCAAAATCTGTACTCCAAAAGCCAAATGGTACTCCTTCCATTCTGAGCCCTGCCGTGTGTCCAAACAGCAGCTTATGTCCAAATGTGGGGTATTGCCGTAGCCAGGAAAAATTGCTTTACAAATTTTGGTTTGCTTTTTCTCCTTTATCCCTTGTGAAAATGAAAAAATGCAACGTTTTATTGGAAAAAATTTTGATAATAATTTTCACTGCCTAATTTTTATAAATTCTGTCTGGTCTAAAAGTTCACTATAGCCCTAGATAGATTCCTTAAGGGGTGTATTTTCCCAAATGGGGTCACTTTTGAGGTGTTTCTACTGTTTTGGTCCCGCAGGCACTTTGCAAATGCGACATGACACCCGAAAAACCATTCCTTCAAACTTGAACTCCGAAAGCCAAATGGCGCTCCTTCCCTTCTAAACCCTGCCGTGTGTCCAAGCACCAGTTTATTACCACATATGGGTTATTGCTGTGCGCAGAAGGGTTTGCTTTACAAATGTTGGGGTGCTTTTTCTCCTTTATTGTGAAAATGGAAAAATCTGAGCTAAATTTACTTATTGGAAAAAACTTAGATTTTCATGGCCTATTCCACTAAATTCTGCAAAAAAACCTGTGTGATCAAAATGCTCACTATACCCCTCGATAAATTCTTTGAGGGCTGTAGTTTCCCAAATGGGGTCACTTTTGGGGGGTCTCCACTGTTTTGGTCCCTCAGGGGCTTTGCAAATGTGACATGGCACCAGAAAACCAATCCAGCAAAACTTGAGCTCCAAAAGCCAAATGGCGCTCCTTCCCTTCTGAGCCCTGCCGTGTATTCAAACAGCAGTTTATAACCACATATGGGGTATTGCCGTAATCAGGCCGGTGTTTCAGTCCATTAGCACGCTAGGGCCACATGTGGGATGTTTCTAAAAACTGCATGATTTGTGCATTAAATATTGTTTCTCTGATAAAACCTTCTATGTTAAAGAAAAAGATAGATTAAAATGGATTTTCTAAAAAAAATAATGACATTTATAAATTTCACCTCCACATTGCCTTAATTCATGTGAAACACCTAAAAGGTTAAGAAACTTTCTAAATGCTACTTTGAAGGGTGCCGTTTTTAAAATTGGGTGTCTTATGGGGGTTCTAATATAATAAGGCCCTCAAAAGCCATTTCACAACTGAACTGGTACCTATAAAAATAGGGTTTGGAAATTTTCTTGAAAATGTGAGAAATTGATGCTGAAGTTCTAAGCCTTGTAACGTCCTAGAAAAATAAAAGGATGTTCAAATAACGGTGCCAACATAAAGTAGACCTATGGGAAATGTTAACTCGTAACTATTTTGTGTGTATTACTATCTGTTTTACAAGCAGATATATTTAAAATGAGAAAAATCATTATTTTTGCAAATTTTCTAAAAATGTTGGTGTTTTTCACAATTACTGAATTTATCGACCAAATTTTTCCACTAACTTAAAGTACAATATGTCACAATAAAACAATCTCAGAATCGCTTGGATAGGTAAAAGCATTCCAGAGTTATTACCACATAAATTAACAAGTCAGATTTGAAAAAATCGTCTGTCCACAAGTCCAAAACAGGCTGCGTCCTGAAGGGGTTAATGATGCATCACCTTATGTACTAATCATCTTAAATGTTGTGCCTTTTTTCTAAGTCATTAATTTGTAAACTGTGTGCTCTGTAAGCTCGCATACATAATTTTTCTTGTTAGCCAATAAAGGTATCATACCTGCAATACTTATGTCTTTTTTTGACACAAAAGTATTTAACATTGCATAATTGTTTCAGGCTAATATGATACTACACTAAGGTGTTCGTGACCAATAGAAATGAATCAATTCCAGCCCTAATTATGGATTCCATAATTACGGATGAAAATTACGGTTGTGTGCATGGGGCCTTATTCTCGTGTTTGCATTACAAAAAAATGTATCTGTTTTTAAAATGACACATTTGTGAAAAAAATTTAATTTACAATTCCCCCTCATTGCTCTGATTCCTGCAAACAAACTACATGGTCAAATTAATTACGACACCACGCAATGAATACCTTAAGGGGTGTAGGTCTCAAAATGGGGTCATTTATAGGGGTTCTATTACTCTCACACTTATGAACCTCTGCAGACTTGGTTTGGTGCAGAAAAGCAAAATGTACTTCAAAATCGAAAAAATTATTGTTCAATTTATAAGTCTCCCAAATCGCTCAGAAATGTTAAACGTTTTTAAAAAGTGCTGCCAAAATAAAGAGGGGGAAATATATATTTCATATATTATTTGTACAGTATGTATATACATATGTGACATTGCAGTTGAAAATAGGAGAAAAAGAACATTTTTATACATTTTTGGAGTTTTTAAAAAATATACGCCAATTGGTCTACTTTTACCGCCTAAATAAAGTACAACATGTCGCAAAAAAACAATGTCAGAATTACTTGGATGTGCAAAACCATACCAGAATTATTCTTTGATAAAGACACCCATACCAGATTTCCAAAATCTGGCTTTGTCATTAAGGCCCAAACAGGCTTGGTCATGAAAGGGTTAATATATTTGGCACATCTCTAGCCGTTCATGTGCCAGAAAAGGAAATTGCGACGGCTACAATCAGATGTAGATTTCAACTATAATTTACGCCAGTTTCGGTTCTGTAATTTGGTTGGGCTGCGTAAAGACTTACCCCACTCGCTAAGCTCCATCCACTTTTTGGCAAAGTGGCTTGAGTAGTGCAGAAGTTGCAATTTTTGGTGCAAGCTGTGACACTTGTGCCATTTGCGCCTTTTCTATGCCAGAAAACTGGCATAAAGGTGTTGTATTAGAATCGACATTTATCGCCTATCCACAGGAAAGGTGATTGTCTAACTGCTGTGGGCCCTACCGCTTGGATGCCCATCGATCGCGAGAACGGAGCCTCCTCACTGCTTGATTGCAGTGAGGAGTGCTTTGAAAGGAGTTGCGGTCGAGCATGCATGCTTTTGCTCCATTCAAAGTCTATGGGAAGGTAAGGCTGTTTCTGCCACTTCCATAGACATTAAATGGAGCGGCAGGCGCATGCTGGACTGCCACTCCATTTAAGCTTTTCCTCACAGCGGTGGTGGTCTCAACGATCAGACAATTATCACCTATCCTGTAGATGGGTAATAATTGTTAACTCTGGCACAACCACTGGAGGACACAGACAATTTTAGTTTTTTCATCTTTCCATTGTCTCCTTCATTCAGCCGTCGTTTTATTTTTCCGTCGACATAGCCATGTGAGGACTTTTTTTTTTTGCGGGACGAGTTGTATTTTTTAATGGTAACAATGTACCATATAAAGTGCAAGAAGGAAGGAAGATGGCTGGCACTACTCCATAGACTGTGTTTACCTAGGCGGTTGGGAGTATAGCTCACAGGAGAAAATCACATGGCTGGTGTTTAGCTTAACCTGAACAATGACAAAAACTGTGTATTAATATAGAAGAAAAGAAGCGGCGCTCACCCAATAGTCATGAGGCACCCCCTGAATCGGCGATGTCTTTTGCTCAGGCCCTAGGGGATATTTGCAGACACTCCCGTTGCAGACTTCAATGATCAGGTTGCCTTCAATGTGGATCAGTCTATTTCCTCATGTGTATTCAGTTCTCAGCTGCTATGCAGATGATAATTTGTGCTTTAAAAGACACCTTGCATGTAAGGGATGATCCCATCTCCCTCCTATGGAGGAAGCACCCTTAGGCTTCATGCACACGGCCATAAAAACGCCCGTAATTACCGGCCCATAGACTTCTATTGGCCACAGGTACCTTCCCGTTTGCTTACGGGAAGGTGCCCGGGCCGTGTTTAAAATATAGAACGTGTCCTATTTCAGGCCGTAATTACGGCACAGGCAGGCCCATAGAAGTGTATGGGGCTCCCGTAGTTACAGGTGGCTGGCTATGTGTGTGCTCCCGTAATTACGGGAGTGTTGCTAGGCGGCGTCAGGGGGTTACCCTGTGTACAGCCTGATTTAAATTTTTCCAATACGGGTGGAATACGGATGACCACGAACCCATATTTACGGGCATGGGTCCGTAAATACGGGTTAAAAACGTGAGACCAAGGATCCGTATTTACGGCCAGTATTTACAGGAGGGAAAAAATACTGTTGTGTGCATGGGGCCTTACAGAGGCAATAATTGCCACAAGCTGTTTGCCAAACATATCCCAGGGGTTAACAACCTTCGGTGCTCCAGCTGTTGTGAAACCACAATGCCGCGACAGCCTTTGGCTGGAATAATAAAGCATTTGGCTGTTGTGGCATTCTGGAAGTGGAAGTTGTAGTTTCATAACCGCTAGAGTGCCGAAGGTTGCTGATCCCTGGCCTATCCTATGGATAGGCCATTATTATTATTATTATTATTATTATTATTTTATTTTATGGCTGGACAACCCCCTTTAAGGCTTTGCAGAGTCCTTGGTTTAACCCCTCGCCAACCACTTTTATTCTGATTCAATAAGTGCTGTACACGTTTTACAGATAACCATTTCATTTAAATCCATAAATTATACATTTATTGTTGGCAGTAAGACTATTGAACTTTTGTTCCTGCAATGTCTGATTCATCGCTTGGAAATAACTGTGCTGCGTGTAGGTGTTTCTGAATGCACTGGTCGTGTTGCGATTTCTTATTACTCGTTTAGGATTTTCAAAAGACCATTTCTGAGACATATGGCTTGTAAGAAACAACCCTGATTGTTTTAAAAAATGAGTGCCGATTACACTACTTTTAAATTCAAGAACTTTAAGGGTCCATACATATTTATAGAATTGTTGTCCAAACACTCTTTCAGGCAAAAGCTATTTCTCCCGACTGCCCCATAAACATACACGCTCGGCATTTTTATTTAGGTGAGGAGCGGGGAATATTACATGTACATCCTAATGCGCCCGCGGTCACATTTAGTCACCTGCGTAATTACTGGCTGAAGCGCGTCTGTGATTGACAGCCACACTCCTGAGGTAAGAGCCGGCATCCGAGAGAACTCCGATGCTTTCTGTTTAACCCCTTAGATACTACGGTCAGTAGAAACCACGGCACCTAAGGAGTTTGACAGGGAGGTGGCTCCCTCTGTCAGCGCCCTCCCGCGACACGGTCATGAGTGGTTGATGGGTTACCATGACAGACTTTTAGGCCATGCCTGTCTGTAATAGATTGCCTGTCAGTAAAACAAAGTATTCCAAAGCATTATATTAGCGATCAAATTATTGCTGCTTCAAGTTCCCCCTAATGGTACAAAAAGAAAAGAAAAATGAAGTTGAATAAATCTTTAATAAAAAACAAATCCAAAGAAATGAAAAAAACAAAAACCTTTTTTCCCCATAAAAAATTATCTTCCTTTTCTTTTTTTTCTTTTAAAGACTTATTTTACACACAGTAGTATGCTCTAGGGATATCCTAATATAATACAGAACTATCCACAGGGCTTACTACACCCCTGTTAGACGGCAGAATATTGCCATCTCCAAATCCGATACTTGTTTTTCATGCGGTATCTTAACTGGCGTCTGGTCCTTCTGCAAGATAACTCTAAAATATGAAGTTATTCTTTTTATTACTTCCATTTTGAATTCACCAGGCTTCTCTCCCCTAAAATCTGCTTCTTGGGAGTTATTTTTTCGTATCCTGCTCTTCTTCTGTTTTTTCTATTCAATAATGACTTCAAAATCAACTAATACGCCTTTTGTTGTCTCACTGGATTAGTTTTGTTAACGAATATGTACCGTTCTGTATAATGCTTTATATGACTTGGGGGTGCCCATAGAAGATTGAAAAAGAGTGGTCTCCCTGTATTAAAGGGGTTATGCGGGGACCAAAAATTATTAGCAGTGTACTCACTGGAGTATGTGGGTACACTCGCTAATATACATTCCGGTCCCCCATTGCGCTGATTCTGAGATTTTCAGAGATTTTTATTCCCTGCCGGGGAATTGGAAGTCTAGTTGCACATCCTTCTTCAATGGCGGTACGAGATAGTGCTACTGTAAATAGAATACAGCGGGGCCGCTCACATGACGAAGAGTCGTATCATCATGGAAGAAAGCTGTGCAACTAGACTTCCGGTCCCCCGGCAGCGCTATAAAAATCTCTGAAAATCTGAAATGACGGGGGACCGCAATGTATATTAGCGAGTGTACTCACATACTGGATTGGTGGGGGCCCTACCATTGAGATCCACACTAATCACCAGAACGGGGTACCCCAGTCCTCTGTTTCCCCCAGGCGTAAGTTAGTTGCTAGGAGGTGTTTAAATGGGGGGGGTAGGCTTGCGCGGTGCCGCTCCATACAGTGTCTATGAGGCTAATGCAAACAGCAGAGAGCTGTGCTCTGCATTTTCCTACAGCTCCATAGACTTTCAATGGAGCAGCATCGGGCATGCCATGCACCCCCCCCCCCCAGGCTGGGGAGAAATAGAGGCCCGTAGTCCCTCATTCTGGTGATCAGTGGGGGTCCGAGCGATTGGACCCACACCAATCTAGCATTTTTCACCCATCCAGTGGATAGGTGAAAATTGCTAAAGACTGGAATGCCCCTTTAATAAGCCGTATCGAATGCTGAGCTGCACTAGGATATTCTGGTTGCAAGACGGCAAAAAATGACCCTTTACGAAGGCGCTGCTCCCTTTGCGGTATTAAGGATGATCCTCTGGAGTCATTCAAATGTTAACCTTTTATTAATATTGTAACATGCAACGCATTTCAAAGCCGGACCGGCTACATCAATCAATTTTACAAAACAAGCCCGATGAAGGTCAGCCTAAAAATGTTTTCCAACATTATAAATAACTATGTTTGTGAGATGCTTCTCGTTGTCAGAACTGTCCAGTTCTATCCATCTTCCATTTATAATTGAATCAGCCAAAAATAAAAATAAATCTGATGTTTCAATGTATGACCACCTTGGTTCTTTGACCTATGCTAGCAATAAATACAAAGTAATGGTTCATTTTAGCTAAAAATGTTTCCTAATTTTTTTTTTTTTTATGTCTCAATTTTGTAGGTACAACAAATAAGGCCTCCTCCCCACCCTTATCTACCACTGATGGCCGTCTTATGAGTGAGAAGTTAGACACCATACTGTCGCAGTTGAGGCAAGTGACACGTGAGAGAGACGAGCTTCGGAAACGACTGGCTTTGTCCTCACCTGGGTCAACGTTTGATGACTGCAGGTAGCAACAGAGAAGATTACCTAATCATCGCTTTTTGTTCTTACACATATTGTAACACAATTTGTCGTTTTGACGTTGTATGCATCAAAATGTCATGTGTTTTTTTTTTTATGCAAATTTTTCCTTTTATTAAATAGATTATCAAACAGAAAAAATAAATAGCATAAGAGTCCAAAAAATTCTATCCACATCTATCCTGGCCATGTAACCGTAAACCCCTCCCCCCCCCACCCCTTCCTCAGCACACGGGGAGAAAAAGAAAAAAAAGGCCATAATATCTTAATCAAAGCGCTTGTAAACATCTTGTTTATCAAACAGCCGTTTCATTAATCTTTCCCAATATTTCCTCTGTTCTCCTTCCTTCTGGTATATCCGCAGCCATTCAAGAGTAGCAAAAGAACTTTAACATATTCCAAAACTGTAAATAGGGCGTTCTACAAGGCTAAAGCCACAAATTAAAAATAATTTTCTTGGCTGTCCGTTAACAAGGAGATAATTCTCCTAATCTCAATTGGATATTTTTCTAGGTCCGTATTAAAAATAAAGATCCAGCGGTCTAGAGTTACAGGCTCAGAGTTCATAAACAAAAGTACTGAGTCCCAGAACCTCTGAATCGGTGGGCACCTCTACAGGCAATGCTATAATCCGCCTAAGGCCTCATGCACACGGCCGTGCCCGTAATCACAGTCCGCTATTACGGACGAAATCTAAGGTCGTGTGCTTGGGGCTTTAGGGAGTTCACATTTTGAGCGTATATCAGTGGGTTGTTGTTGTGTTCTGGGATTTCTTGGGTCTCCCCAGTCTTAAAGTGTAGCTAAACGTTTGACAAACTTCTGACGTGTCATAGTGAGATATCAGAAGTTTGGATTTGTGGGGGTCCGAGCCCTGAGACCCCCACAGCCGACTCCGATATTGATTCCCTCGGAAAACCGGAAACCTGCCGGAATGGTGACGAACGGAAACCATTACCGATGTTTCCATCACCATTGATATCAATGGTGACTAAAACGGAAGCGGTGCTTTCACTTTCCGTTGCGGGGTTCACCTGACTGAAACCTCAGACGGAACCCCGGAACAGAAAGCGAACGGTGATGTGAACAGGCCCTTATGCATTACGTTTAACGGATCAGTTTTTTTTCTGCACTTGCGCAGACTAAAAGTTAAAACAAGAAAGGCAAAGAGAAAAACAGATCCGTTAAAAACGGAGTATAACTGATGATAAACCGACACAAATGGAAAGAAGAGTCAGTTTTTTGACGGATCCAGTAAACTGATTTTGTAAAAAAAAAAAAGTCTGGCATCCGTCAGTCTGTCCGGATTTTTTTTTTATTTCAACTGATTCGCTAAAACGGATGCCACTATGCAGATGTGAACGAAGCCTAACTCTTCTAGGTACGAGTTTAACTAAAGCAGGATGTTCTTCTATATTATGGAAAATCTGGTGTTATGTGAAGAGATTCCAAATATAGCGGTACATTTCCCCCAAACCTTCCATGTGTCAAAAAACAGCATCATAGTCCTCTGTGCCAATGGATTATCCCCCTTAAATGCCAACATAATAGAACTTACTGGAAACAGGAAGAATAGTGCCTCCTCAAGCTCAATATTAACAAAGTTAGAAGACTGTCGAATCCATTCAATGGGAGATGTCATTATGCAAGCCCAGTTGTATTTTTTTCAAATTCAGAAGGATATGCCATCTCCCTGCTTTGTAACCTGTGGTCTCTCCAGAGACATTTTATGTCTTTTGTCTCTCCAAATAAATTGAAGAAAAACTGATTCTAAATAATTTATTTCTTTTACTTTTTATATATTATAAAAGGTATCATTTGAAGTATATACAAAATATTCGGAAGTAACACCATTTTTACTAATGACATTCTTCCAAATATGAAAAGTTGCCGATCCCTCCATTTCTGTAAATTTTTTTTTAATGTTCGGTAATAATACCTGTATATTGTTCTTTTAGGTTAGTTCCTTAGTACGTCCTATCTTGACCCCTATATATTTAATATCTTGATTTGTAATTTTTAATCTCCGTTCCACTGATCAGCTGTTTTGAAGGGGCTGCTACGTAATGTTTTGTGTTTCCATATTCTGAGAGCCATAACTTTTTTTTTTATTTTTCCATCAATTTAGGGATTTGAGAGCTAAGGTGACCGAAAAACAGCAATTTGCATGTTTTATATATTTTTTTATTTACGTCGCTCACCGAGCACGTTAAGCAACGCTATATTGTGATAGTTCGGACTTTTACGGATGCGGCGATAACACTTATGTTAACTTTTTTAATTTTTTTAAACATTGATTTGGGGAAAAAATGGGAAAAATTTTAATTTTATTTTTTGGGGAACATTATAAAAATCTTTTTAACAGTTGTTTTTTTTACTTTTTTTTATTAGTCCCCCAAGGGGACTTGAACCTGCGATCAATACTAATGTATTGCAGTATATCGTGATTCTGACAGCCTCCTTTGAAGCCCTGCCAGAATACAAAGATGGCAGACCTGGCGGCCTTCATTAGGCACCCCGGCTGCCATAACAACCATAGACCCCGGGCGATTCCCGTCGTGGGGGAGAGGGTGTGATGCCGTGTACGAGGGGGCGCCCCCTGATTCTAACAATTTAAATTCCGTGGTCGCGATTGACCGCAGCATTTGAAGTGTTAATTGGGCAGAATCAAAGTGATCTTTGATTCCGCCCGTTGCAGTGAGGTGTCAGCTGTATAACACACAGAAAATAGAGAGCTTGAGAAAGACCCTCGAAATGTCGCTATTTTGGGTGGAATTAAAACACCTTTTTTTGATACCTTGACAACTGTGTGTGCTGCGGTCTCTCTATTTTCTTTGTGTCTATTTGGAGTTGGACTGGCTACGACTCGACACTGCCTGCACAGATTAAAAGTTTCTCCTGTTTAATGCCCCTCATGAGTTTTTGTGGGACTGTGATGTGCTGCTGATCTTTCTTTGGCTGTATAACACTGGAGCCCGCTCCTTGGCTGTATAACACTGGAGACCGTGAGCCCGCTCCATACTTCCCCTTAACGGCTACCGCGTACTAGTCCGTGGTTTGTCATTAAGGGGTTAACTTGCCGTTTATTTTAATACCTCGAATAGTTTGATTTTGTATAAGGGATCTAGCCATAGGCTCTATACATAGATGAAAAAGTAGGGGGATAACAGGTAACCCCGTCTAGTCCCTCTTGATAGTTTGAAGCCTGGTGTAGAAAGCCCAAGAATAGATATGAGCTAGAGGGGAATGGTGTATAGCCTGTTTCATGTTATTGAAATGACCAATTATATCATTTTTTTGAGCGCCAGGTTGAGCCGGGGCCGGGCCACTCTGTCAAATGCTTTTTCTGCATCGAATGTAACTATTCCAGCCTTAAAGGGGTTTTCCACTACAGGAGAACTGATAACCTATCCACCGGATAGATCATCAGTATATGATCAGTGGGGGTCTGACACCCAGACCCCGCACCCATCAACTCCTCCGGCTGCCACTCTGCATCGGACGTACATGCCGGAAGCAGATTTTTCCGGTCTCGGACTAGCAGCTGAGCTGCAGCACTGCTCTGCTCCTATAGGAGCAGAGATGCAGTAATGCAGCACGGCCGCTATGCAGTGTATAGGGCCAACTGCTTTCGGCTCCGTACACTGGATAGTGTGCAATGTTATCTGGTGCCCGCATGCAGCTGATCAGTTCGGGGTCCGGGTGTCGGACATGCACCGATCATATCCGATGGATAGGTCATCAGTTGTCCGGTAGTGGAAAACCCCTGTAATATTGGTTTGTTGCCTGGCCCTAACCCAAATCTGAACCGCCAGTATTTTCCTTATATCCTAACCCCATTGCTTCCCTTCATAAACCCATTTTGATGACTGATTACTTTGGCTAATATAGTAGCTATTAATTGAGTGTATATTTTAATATCGGTGTTAAGTGAAATAGTTAGATATGATTTAGGACCTGTGGAGTCCTTATCTTTCTTGGGTATTAGTTTTATATGAGCCACATTCCCTGTTTGTAAGCTTTTCCCATGTTAATGCATATAATTAAAATAATTTTTTGAAGCATCTTTTATATTTGAAATAGAGGATATATAAAATTTGTTAGTAAACCCATCGGGTCCTGGACTTTTATCATTTAACTAAACTAACATTTATTTCCTGTAGTTCCAGGGAGGTTATTTAATTTAAGACTTGATAATTGGTGTGCACTAAGTTTCTATAAGTTAAGTGAATCCAGACAGCCAGATGCAAAGGTCACATCAATACTTCCCCTCTATATATTTCAGTATAACTAGTCAGGATTTCTGAGATTTTATTAATCTTATGGTGCGTTACCCCATTCTTGTCTCTTAATGACTTTATATGATTCGTTTTACGAACCCCCTTACACTAATTAGAAAGATATTTACCTACTTTACCATATCTATATAGTAGTCTTTTTTTGTGTTTTAGTAAATTGGGCCACCCTATTCAGATCGTGTTCATATAAGGCATTTTTAGCCAATGATAATTTTATTTGTTGCGTTATTATAAGCCTTCTATGTTTCATAGGCCCTATGGTAATCTTTACTCAAAATGCTGTTGATATATTTTTTGTACAGACCAAGCCCCAAACTCACACCGGACTATGAGCGATTGAAGGTACAGTGCATGAAAGCCATGTCCGAGCTGGAGGCATTACAGAGCCAGCACTCCAAGGCACTTAAAAAATGTGAGGAGGCTGCAAAGGAAGCCGATTTCTATCAGTAAGTAGAGGGCATGTGGTTAACACTGATAATAATGACAGCCCAGGTATTGGGTCCACCAGTTATACTTTATTACTTATAAGTTAAAGGGAACTTGTAAGCAGGGTTGTTGCTGCCCTTACCGCAGGTAACATGAAATAGCGACAGGTGCTCTGTTTACAGTGAGCTAGGTTGTAATCTGAATCCCTGGAGCGTTTAGAAGAAAAATATAGTTACTCATTAATATTATTACAGGACATGGCATCATGGCTGTAGTCCCCTGCCCCTAGGAGGCTGACACTAGGTAGGATAGAGTCTTCACTCGCCCAGGGAGGCAGGCCATACCCTTCCCACAGATACTGGCTCAAAGGGTTATTCACAGGATATGCCATAAATGTCTGATAGGTGCGGGTCTCCGCTATGGGACCTGCACCTCTATTGAGAACTGGGGTAAACGACCCTCGTGGCCGCAGATTCCAGTCAGAGACTATGTGGAGCGGTGGCCACAAATGTGCTTGGCTTTCTTCATTATATACTATGGGAGTTAAAGAAACAGCCGAGCAGCCTAGCCGCCAACTGAGGCAGAAATGACCTGATTATTTAGATTTCTTTCTTTCCTTTTTTTTTTTTTTCCCTTGCAGGTGGGTTGTCAGCCTGGACTACTAGCCTAGTTAACCCCCTGCAGGTGCTGGGAAACCAGTACTTCCCTCACCTAATCTATTTTCCGCATCCGCAGGTGGATTGCCAGTACCCACACTATATGTGAGAGGTTACTGAAGAGGTGAATGCGTACACCCGAAGACTTCGGAGGGTGAGTATGAAAAGTTTTCCTCACAGAAGCTTTTCTTTGTGCTAGGTGGGGTTCCTTCAGACGCTAATTATTGTTTGTCCCTCTCCTTTGTTACATCTTAATCTAGGGACCATCCTAGCAGACAGCCGGTCCAGGTGTGCCAGGTTATGTACTATGATTGTGGCTGTAGCGTCCATGGCCGCGGACAGTCAAGATTACTCACCCTCCGACGGCCTGCAGCCATGGATCTGTGAGCCCTGGCCCGCATCTCCATAGGAGACCAGCGCTCACTTTTGCTCCGCGCTGCTGTGTCCCGTAGGGTGCGCGCGCACGCTCGTGCCCGGCCTTAATGGGCCAGCACGTGCACATGAAAATAATCATTTATTAGCCCATGATCCCCTGGACTATATGAAGGGCCCTGCCCCTTTATTCCTTGTCTGAGCGTTGTTGCGTTTACCCGTGTTAGTCTTGCAAATGGTCCCTTAGTCTTATCCTGTTCCCGTACCTGTATCCTGTATCCCGTGTTGGAGTCCTGTTGTGCCACCGGTAACGCGTGCTGCCAAGGTTCCATCTGAGCCTAGCCGTTGCTACTGTCTGAACTACTACAGGTGCCCTTGTGCTTGGACTATATATACATTGTCTTGGTACACTGTTTGGCCAGCTGCTATCCCGCTACGGCGGTACGGCCCAGTGGGTCCACGGATCGTGACCGTACGCTCAGGCCATGGACCCCGCTGGTCAACTCAAGACCTCGATGACCAAGTTATTCAGGCGGATATACTAGTCTGCCAATTACGACAGGACCAACTCCTCCAGGCGGTGAACGCCATTACACATCGGCTGGATGCGCAAGCCGCAGTCATCACAGCACCCGTTCCTGTCGCTCCGGCTGTTCCTCCTGCTACACCTCCTGTCAGTACTAGTGCTGACTCCTGATTCTCGCTGCCACTACCTCCTCGCTACGACAGAGATGTGAGGACCTGCAGGGATTTCTCCACTTCAGTCTACATGCCAGAGCCTTTTCTTCTGATGGCGCAAGGATCGCATTTATAGTCTCACTCCTAGGCAAGGCCCTAGCGTGGGCGAATCCTGTCTGGGAACGTCACCTGACCAGTGTTTCCTACAGACTTTTCGCACAGTATTTGAGGAACCTGGATGAGTCTCCTCAGTGACTGCATCTCTTCTGATTCTTCGCCAGGGGCCACCTCCGTGGGCGAGTACGCCATTCAGTTCCGCACCCTGGCGGCAGAGCTGTCCTGGAACAACGAGTCCTTGGTAGCTACATTCTGGCAGGGACTGTCTTCTAAAATTAAAGACAAGCTTTCCGCTCGTGATCTGCCACCTACCCTGGATGACCTCATTCTTCTAGCCACCCGGATTCACATGCGAATCCGGGAGCGATCCCAAGTGGCTCGTAGGGAGAGAAGATTCCCTAAGCTGGCTCCTAGCTTCCAGCATTCCCTGTTGCCCCTACCAGTTGTTCCACCAGAGGAGCGTATGCAGGTGGACCGGCTCAAACTGTCTGCCCAAGAGAAACACCACAGACGCACTTCGGGACTTTGTCTGTATTTTGGGCTTGGAGGCCATGTTGTGTGTTTGTGCCCTCAGAAGCCAAAAAAACCCCAATGCCTAGGATTGGTTGGAGAGACAGCCCTAGGTGGAATGGCGCTAAATAGAAAGTTCTCCTCGAAACTGTCCATTCCCGTGACCATAGTGTCTGGTGAAAGGACGCACCGGGTTTCTGGGCTCAGGGTCCGCAGCAAACTTAATCTAAAAAGACCTAGTGGATCTTCTCTAGTTGCCCACAGTCCCTCTGAAGACGTCTTTGGCTGTTGACTCGGTGAATGGACTGCCTCTGCCCAACCCGATCGTATCTGAAACCAAGCCGCTGAAGCTCCAAGTTCCAGCCCTTCATTCTGAATTAATTTCGTTCCTTGTTTTGCCTAAAGCTGTCAAACCTGTCCTACTGGGCCTGCCTTGGCTCCGACTACATGCCCCAGTCCTGGACTGGAATTCCAGAGAGGTTCTCCAATGGGGCTCCAAATGTCTCGTTCGCTTTCTGTTACAGATCAATCCTGCCCAGCCTCCTCTGCCTCAGTCATTGGCAGGATTACCTCCTCATTACTCTGTTTGCGGATGTCTTCAGCAAAAAGGAGGCTGAGACGCTTCCTCCACACCGGGCTTATGACTGCCCCATTGAACTGGTTCCAAATGCGTGTCCTCCCCGTGGACGGGGTATACCCTCTCTCCTTGCCAGAGAACTCTGTCTATGTCGGCCTTTATCAAAGAGAATCTGGAGAGGGGTTTTACACAAAAATCCTCCGCCCCAGCCGTAGCTGGGTTTTTCTTTGTCAAGAAAAAAAGATGGATCTCTTCGGCATTGCATTGACTGACTACCGTGGTCTCAATCAAATCACTGTCAAGAACAAATATCCGTTGCCACTAATTTCCGAACTAATTGACTGCATACGAGGAGCCAACATTTTTTCTAAATTAGACTTGCGTGGGGCTTACAATTTGATCCGAATCCGTCAAGGTGACGTGTGGAAGACAACATTTTAACACTCGAGACGGGCACTACGAATACCTGGTGATGCCCTTCGGTCTGTGTAACGCTCCCGCGGTCTTCCAGGAATTCGTCAATGATCTCTTCCGAGATCTTCTCTATATCTGTGTTGTGGTCTATCTCGATGATATTCTGATTCTCCAGATCCGACGACTCATCAGAGACATGTTCATCCATTTCTGCTGCATTTAAGGGAGAATCGTCTGTATGCTGAGTTGGAGAAGTGCGTCTTTGAAAAAAACTCTCTGCACTTCCTGGGCTACATCATCTCGGATCAAGGTCTCAGGATGGATCCTGAGAAAGTAAAGTCCATCCTGGAATGGCCACGTCCTCAGGGACTGTGGTCCATACAGCGTTTTATGGGATTCGCCAACTTCTACCGGCAGTTTATACCAAACTTCTCATCATTGACAGCTAACATATCTACCCTTACCAAGAAGGGTGTGAACACCAAGGTGTGGACTCGAGGCAGAATCTGCATTTAATAGCCTCAAGAATGCCTTTACCTCAGCCTCAATCCTCCATCATCCTGACATCTCTCTACAGTTCTCGTTGGAGGTGGACGCTTCCTCTGTTTGTGCAGGTAAACTTTTCCAGAGAAGCCTCAAAGGAAAGGCAGTGATATGTGGCTATTGCTCGAGACTTTTTTTCCTCCGCAGAGAGCAATTACTCTTTAAGGGATCGGGAGTTACTGGCCATTAAATTGGCCCAGGAGGAGTGGAGACATCTGCTGGAGGGCACAGTCCACCCCATCCTGATATACACCGACCACAAGAACCTTACGTATCTCCAGTCGGCTCAACGGCTGAACCCCCGTCAAGCCAGGTGGTCGCTGTTCTTCACCCGGTTCCAATTTGTGCTCCACTACCGCCCCGCTGACAAAAATATGAGGGCCGATGCTCTGTCTAGGTTATTTGAAACAGAGGACACTGTGGAGTCCCCTCAATGTATCATAGACCCGTCCTGCATTATTTCTGCTAACCCTCTTCAAGTCAGAGACATCCCTCCGGAGAGGACGTTTGTGTGGTTGGCAAACAGAAGAATAATCCTTTGCTGGGGACATGGCTCCAAACTGGCTGGGCATGCGGGGGTTCGTAACACATGAGATCTGATTGCTCGTCATTTCTGGAGGCCCACGCTGCCCAAAGATGTTGTGGACTTTCTGTGTGCTTCCAACAAAGTTGCTCACTCCAAGCCTGCCGCATGTTCCAGCTTCTGCCTGTACCCAACGCTCCCTGGCAGCATATAGCAATGGACTTTGTCACAGACCTTCCTTCCTTAGCAGGATGCAATAGGGTCTGGGTGGTGGTGGACCGGTTCTCTAAGATGGCCTACCTTCTGCTCCGCAACTAGCAAAGCTCTTCAGCCACCATATCTTCCGTGTATATATAGCCTGTCATATTGTGTCTGATTGGGAGGTTCAGTTTACCTCAAAATTCTGGAGAGCCTTCTGTAAACTCCCAGATGTGAAGTTGGACTTTTTCTCAGGCTACCGTCCCCAGTCCAATGGCCAAGTCAAGAGGATTAACCAAATCATGGAGAATTATATACGACACTTCATCTCCATGCAGCATGATGACTGGGTACAGCTCCTTCCTTGGGCCGAGCTCTCCCACAACAACCACACAAGTGAGTCCACTTAGTTACATAGTTACATAGTTAGTACGGCTGAAAAAAGACATGTCCATCAAGTTCAACCAAGGGACGGGAAAAGGGAAGGAAAACATTTCTACACATAGGAGCGAATACTTTTTTGTTCTAGGAAATTATCTAACCCTTTTTTAAAGCTATCTACTGTCCCTGCTGTGACCAGCTCCTGCGGTAGGCTATTCCATAGATTCACAGTTCTTACAGTAAAGAAGGCTTGTCGCCTCTGCAGGTTGAACCTTTTTTTCTCCAGACGGAGGGAGTGCCCCCTTGTTTTTTTAGGGGGTTTTACATGGAACAGGATTTCACCATTTTTTTTGTATGTGCCATTACTGCTTCTACACCGTTCTTAATTGTCTTCGGCCAACATCCACAAATTCCTGTTTCAGCTACGTCCCAGGTGCCTGCAGTTGACTCTACATTTGGGGACTTTTTAAAGATCTGTTAGCAAACCGGTCCTCTATTCTGCTGACAGTCGATCCCATGAAGCGAAAGGCGGATACAAGAAGAAGAGTGCCGCCTCAGTATCTTCCGGGTACCTAGGTCTGGCTGTCTTCATGGAATATCCATGTAAAGGTGCCTTCGTACATGTTTGCCCCCAGGTTCCTCTGACTTTTTGGATCCTACATCAAATTAACCCTGTCTCTTACAAGCTTCGGCTGCCTTCTTCCCTCAAGATCCCCAACTCCTTTCATGTTTCCCTCCTGAAGCCTGTGGTTCTGAACTGCTATACAAAAATACCTAGCCCTGCAGTTGCTCCCCACGGTTCTTCAGATGTGTTCGAGGTTAAGGAGATCCTGCTTTAAAGGCTATGTACAGGCATGGGGACAAAGCAGCTATATTTGAAAAAGTAGAAATAATTTTTTATGAAAATAAATTACAAAGTTGCACCAAACACACTGATGCACTGTTTTTTTAAAATTGTTTTCAAAGGTGTACATAGCCTTTAAGGGAAATTATTTTCAACACCAGGACAGCCAAGGCTCAACTACCGGTGGGCAAGGTCTAGGCCATCCGAGTCAGGGTGTCTTTCCTTCTATGAAATAGTCCTTCTTTCATCCACTCCTGAATGTGGGTGCTTCGCAATATGTTATCAACCTTTGGGGATGTTCCCTTAGCACAATTCCACACAAGGCCTCTCTAAAGGGCGATTCTCACGAGCTGGGACAAGTCTCAAGGCACACTAGACAGTTGTCATCAGAAGTTGATCTGATGGGAAACTTGGCAAGCCATTCTTCATGGACCAGCGAATAGCTGGTCATCTCAAAGGATGCCAGCCTATCTGGGTGGGGAACGGTTTATGGCCTCCGCACAGTCCAGTGCTCCAGGTCACCAGAGGAGACAACCTTGCAAATCAACCTTATGGAATCCAATTCTCCAGGGTCGCCTGGTTAGAGTTCAGAATGACAACTCCACAGTCGTCACCTATCGAGACAATCAAGGCAGTGCCAGGAGCGGGGCAGCACTGTTGTATTCCTCTTAGATGCTCCACTTGGTAGAGAATCGTGTGTCAGCCCTGTCTGCGGCCAACAGACTGGGAGTACTGGCCCGTAGACTTTCTCAGTTGGGTAAAGCCAGATCTGGGGGAACGGTCTCTTCACTCAGACGTGGATTTTTTTGCGTCTTGTTTTAATCACAGGGTACCAACCTACGTAGCCGGGGCGCAGGATTTCCAGGTCCATCGCAGTTGACACCCTGGTCGCTTCTTGGGAGGGATTCTCTATTCTGTATCTCTTACCTCCTCTACCGCTACTACCCATAGTCCTCAAGTGGATCAAAGTGGAGGGTGTTCTCGCAATTCTGGCCTCGCAGGGTTTGATAGACTGACCTGGTCAACCTACTCGCAGATGCACCTTGGTGTATTCCACTACGACCCAACCTCCTTTCCCAAGGTCCACTGTCCTTCTTTACCTCAGATGCGTTTAATGGCATAGTTGTTGAAGCTGTGATTTTGAGAGCCCAGGGACTCAATCAGTAATCCGAACAATGTTTAGTCCAGGATACGTCCGTCTGCCATGGTGTACCATCGTACATGGAAACTTTATCTCCACTGGTGTGAACAATGCAGTTTCCATCTAATGGTTTCTTCTACACCTAGGATCATGTCGTTACTCCAATAAGGATCAGGATTCTGCTCTGTCTACATTTTTTTTCAGCGAACGCTGGCTTCTCATTCTTGGGTAAAGACCTTTCTGCAAAGGGTGGCTCATGCTGTTTCTCCCTTAAGACATTCCACTAAGCCTTGGAATCTTACTTGAAGAGCCCCCAGGACCAAGTTCTCTCCATTTGAACATTTGCGGGAAATTTTGCTGCGTCGTCTTCCCTGGAAAGTTTATTTGTTTGTGGCCATTACATCTATCAGATGGGTTTCGGAACGGACTGCTCTGTTTTGCAAATCTCCTTTTCAATTATCCATAAGAATGAAGTGGTGTTCTGTCCTGTCTTTTTTTTTTTTTTCTCAAAGTGGTATCTACCTTATCAATGAGGAGATATTTCTTCCTTCCTTTTTATCCCTTCCCTTCTCATCCGAAGGGTCTCGATGTGGTAAGAGCAGTCTACCTGGCTGTAACAGTCATTTTGGCGCTTCAATTCTTGTTTCGTTCTTCCAGAAGGGCTGTGCAAGGAATTGGCAACGTCCAAGGGCACCATTGCTTGTTTGATCCGGTCTGTGATTCCAGACACCTGTCAGTCCAAGGATAAAACTCCTTCCCTTCGTGTCACCGCGCATTCCACAAGGGTCATTATTGCCTCCTGGGCAGTTAGGCACCAATCTTTCAAAACTGCTACCTGGCCTTCTCTGCTACCAGATCCCATGTTTGGCCTCCTCTGATGCCAAATCCTGCAGGAAGCTGTGCGTTAGGCTGGTTGCATGGCTGTTTTTTATTTTTTATTTTCCCACCCTCTGGGACTGCTTTAGGACTCCTAATGGAGTTGTGTCTCCCAATGATGTTAACGAGAAAATAGGATTTCGCCGTAAAATCCCTTTGTCATTGAATTAATTGGAGTACAAAGGTCCTTCCCTTGTTTTCTAAGCCCAAAACTTTTATTCTGGAGGCTGTTTTTGTTTCTTCCCTTGGTCTGCGGACATATTGCTGTAGTTTTGTTTTTTTTTTCTTCTCCTGCTTCTGTACAAACTGATTAAGCCAGTGTCTGAGGGAAGGGTATGGTCTGCCTGGGTGGAGCCAAGACACTTTCCTACCTAGTATGATCCTCCTAGTGACAAGGGCCTATACCCATGCTGCTGTGTCCCCTAAAGAATTGAACCAGATCAAGAATTTATGGTACCAGCATAAAAAATCCAGTTTTTGTTTTTTTTTAAAGCGCCTGGCATGTGGAGAGTTGGTCAATGGGCAGCTCTGGTCTGACTTCTTCCCACCCAGCTCATCTTGATTGACATACAAGGTTTTTCTATAGACAAAAACTGCAGAGAAAAATAGACATAACTAATAAAATAATATTGTTCGTCAAGAGGGCAGTTCATGGTCTAGTATTTTTATTTTAGGCAGCCTCAAAAAAGGTATGGATTCTCCATGTAGAAATTTGAAAAAAGTTAAGGAGGCTTGTAAGCCAATATTCTATGGAAAAACTATGCAAAATAACTCATCCAAAGTGGGGGGAAAAAAATGCTGTCTTTTCACGCTACCTGTAGGTGTATATCTTGTAAGTCATAGTCTCACCCTTTTGAAACGGTGCTGGACAAAACACGTTCAACGGGTCGCCATGGCATCTAGAAAAGCCTCCCAGCTTTTGGTTTCCTGCCCTTCATGCATTGGCTGGTTAGTTACTTTCATCAAGTGCGGAATGCATGGAGCTGGATGCTCTTTCTCCTAGCAGTAGTGGCCACGGATCGACATTTGAACCGCCACTGGGAAGTTTGCTTTAGGTGGAAATGTATGTAATGTTCAGGCATAAAAGGATGAAAGATATGGTTCCCAGAGTAATACTGCTCTAGTTCCAGTAATTACAAATCTGAAACCCCAGTATGAATGCTAAAAATGTTTGAACTGCATTTTATTTATTTTTTTTAAATCTGTTAGTACTCTGCACAGCCGTGTTTTGAATGACCAAACGCAACTACAAGAGGATAGTGAGAGTCTGCGAAGAAAACATGCCCAACTACAGCGCGAGTTTACCTATCTACAGCAGTCATGCCAGGATTTGAAGAGAATGAATGAGGCAGATCAGACGGAGATATCTGAGCTGCGCAGGCAACAGCAACTGGTAACCTTTACTTCTTTTCATTTGGAGTATGAACACGAGTCATTGTTCCAGCTTTATTCATGTATGTATGCAAAAACCCAAATGATTAAAATGATACAAAAGCGCCTGATGTCTGAGCAGATTGCTCCTCAACACTATAGCGAGTCGTAAAGTTCGAATGACATGCATTTGTCTGTGTTTTTTCAGAATTTTGATCACTTTTGAGTTAGTTTGTCTTTTTATTTTTTTGAGCATTCATGCATCCTAGCAGATGCCTGTTGACACAATAGAATGTACTGTCAACAAACTATGGGGGGGGGGGGATTTATTAAAGGGGTTTTCCCATCTTGGGCATTTATGACATATCCACAGGATTTGCCTTTAAAAGTCCAATAGATGCAAGTCCCACCTCTGGGACCCACACCTATCTCTAGAACGGGGCCCCCTAAACCCCGTTCTAGCTTACTCGGCTCCGCTTCCTCCCGGCCACTTCCTGGTTAAGTGGTCGGGAGATACGGAAACAGAAGGTGCTCGTTGAGCTATGCTGTTTGCTTAACTTCCATGGAAGTGAATGGGGGCTATGGAAACTGGGTACCACGGCGAGCTACGCTGTTTCCAGAACTCATTAGCTACAAAAACAGCGTAGCTAGCCGTGCTATGCATTCACGACTATGGGAGTTACGGAAACAGCGTAGCTCAGTGAGCTCAGCTGTTTCCTTAACTCCTGACCACCTAACCAGAATATGGCTGAGAGACAGCGGGAGCCGAGTAAACTAGAATTGAGTTTAGGGGGCCCCGTTCTAGAGATAGGTGCGGGTCCCAAAGGTGGGACCCGCATCTATTGGACCTTTATGGCATATCCTGTGGATATGCCATAAATATCCAAGATGGGAAAACCCCTTTTAAAACTGGCGTTTCATACACCAGTATTAATACAAAGAAAGTTGGAGAAAGAAAGATGCAATTAATTTATTAAGAGGCAAAGTGCCTCTTAACAAATTTGTTCAATCTTTCGGCCGATCGTCGCCACTATTGTGGCTCAACGTTTGTGGCTATGCGCAATCCCCTCCCTTTTCCCATTGGACAGAAAATTTAAAAAAGTATACCCACCTCACCGCGAATCTTCTTCTTTCCGGGTTCCCTCAGGCTCTCTAAACATGCTGCGGCTCATACAAGGTCCTGACGCCAAGCAGCGTCATCAGGGCTGTGTGACATACAACTTCCTGATGCTGCCCGGCGTAGGGACCTTATATGAGCTGCAGTTTTCTGAGGCGAGCCCTAGAAGATCCAGAGGGGAGAAGAGGTGAGGTGAGCATGCTTTATTTATGTATTTGTTTCATTTAATTGTCCGATGGAGGGGATGTAGTCTGATCTACGGAGGCCCACAGAGTAAGATCTACTCCCGCTAGGAGACAGAGGGTCCGGCTGGATTGGAAGACAGAGCGTCCTGCTCTGTCTAGATGAATCCCTAATCCAGAACATCCGCCAGCGCTGCAGAATGTAATGTGATCCTACAGCGCTGGTGGCCGTTGTTACAAGAGCCATGGAGATAAAGCAGGACGCTCTGTCTGCTAATGCAGAGCTATGGGCAGCAGGCAGCATGGATTATAGCCAGTCCGTGTTGTAGTTAGAAGCAAAAACAGTAATACAAGTCATTTAGAGATACGAACATTGTGCACACTCCTGCACTGTAATTGTTTTTCTATGTAATGTCCGTATAATTGGAGGTTCTCTTTCACATACATTTTTTTCCCTAGCGTGTAAACCAGGAAAGCTCCCGAGGTACATGCTATACGTTCCCATAGAGTGTCATTTTGGCCTCCATCATGACATATTTGTCGGTATATCACAAAAAATTAAAGTATGGAATAAAGGTATCCCATAAAAAACAAAAAAAACAAAAAACAAAGTATACTGTAAAGTGTATCTTCTTATTTTTTTTTTACAATGGAGCCCATGTGTGACGGATGCCATTGTATGGCATCTATTACCGGCATTCTTTTAACGTTTACGTTATGAGCTATTCATGACGTATAGGTTAAATGGATGCCATAAATGTCGTGTGAACAGGGCCCTGCCTGTGTAACTTCTAAAGCTGGCACATTAGAGAACTGTTCGCTCAACCAAAGATAATTTAATCTGTATGAGGTTTAACCTGACTGTCCTCTAACGTCTGCCGCAGAAAGCAAGGATCAGAGATGTTTGATTCTAACATGCCTGAGCCTTTGTTCCCTTTAGGAGATAAATTGTGGCAGTAACTTATTCCCCTCTCCCTATAGCAGTAAACATCCAAGCTCTGCTGTCCCGAGAGTGCATGTTTATAAGGGATTCTGGAGGCTGCTGTCAGACAAGTGAGCGTTTCCCCACCAGCTATTTTATTTGTATGGTCAGCATAGAAAGAGCTCATGAACTGAAGTAATCTTAACATTGACT
This sequence comes from Rhinoderma darwinii, assembly GCF_050947455.1. Classification (NCBI taxonomy): domain Eukaryota; kingdom Metazoa; phylum Chordata; class Amphibia; order Anura; family Rhinodermatidae; genus Rhinoderma; species Rhinoderma darwinii. The sequence goes on along the minus strand of NC_134697.1, from coordinate 78,932,832 downwards.
AAGCAGTTAAACAATACATAGTTATATGTGCAGTTCTGCTAAATTGCACCATAATCCCTTCTAGATAAAAACCAAAACAAAAAAAAAACACCTTATTTAGAATATTCTAAATATTTTATTGATGGTTATTTTACAGATTCCATATTAGGCTATGTTCACACTGCGTTTTTTGACGCGGAAACTGCGCCGCAAAACTCGTCAAAAACGGCCCGAAAATGCCTCCCATTGATTTCAATGGGAGGCGGAGGTGTCTTTTTCCCGCGAGCGGTAAAGCAGTCTCGTGGGAGAAAGAAGGGATATGCCCCATCTTTGGGCAGAGGCGTAGCTAGGTTCTCCTGCACCCAAGGCAAAGATTCAGATTGGCGCCCCCCCCCCCAACTTATTTCCCGACATCTCCTTCCCCCTCGCCATGTTTTCTTTCCCTACCAATCAAATGAGATGTAATTTTTTAATGTAACTTGAGTATAAAAGCATTTCTACATTTTACAACCGATTATAGTTCTATAATGTAATTAACATAAAAATAAATTAAAAGAAAATAAATTAAAGAGGCCACACACAGCCCCCGGTAGATAGCGCCACACACAGCCCCTCTCTTGTTAATAGTGCCACACACAGCCCCTCTCTTGTTAATAGTGCCACACACAGCCCCCTGTAGATAGTGCCACACACAGCCCCCCTTGTAGATAGTGCCACACACAGCCCGCTGCCCCTTTGTAAATAGCGCCACACTCCCACCCCTTGTACTTAGCGCCACACTCCCACCCCTTGTACTTAGCGCCACACTCCCACCCCTTGTACTTAGCGCCACACTGTGAACAGACCGGTGAGCGGTAGCCTACCGCTACCACTCTCCGCTCTGCCTGGTGTGACTTACCGGAGAAGCCGAGGAGGTCATGCGGCGCAGGCAGCGGCGGAGTTCTTTCTGACTAGGGTTGGTGACCGCCAGGGCCGGCCTTCGCTTGGATGGCGCCCTGTGCGGGACTCTCTATTGCCGCCCCCTACACAAACCAAAAATGAAGCACATATATGGACACGCTGGAACCTATATACTGTACATACATAAAGACAGATATTTAGACATACAGGCAAATATACATACACACATTCTGGAATACATACATACAAGTATATATATATATATATATATATACATACGTACATACATACGTACGTACGTACGTACGTACGTACATACATACGTACGTACATACGTACATACATAGAGACGTACAGACACATATACGCACACGAACCGGCATATAAATACACAGACCGGAACAAATACATAAAAGGCACAAATATACAAGCACAAAGGCACATTCAGAAACAGACCCATATATACCCACACAGGCACATATGTACACAGCACAGATAATGTAGTAGATGTTACCTGCAGTCCTATGTAACACCACAGATAACACATTGTAGCAGAGCTGAGATTGTAATTTAGCACAATGTGTGATCTGTGGTGTTACATAGGACTGCAGGCAACAGCTACTACATTATCTGTACTGTGTAGCAGAGCTGAGATTGTAATTTAGCACACAGTACAGAGAATGTAGTAGTGTTATCTGCAGTCCTATGTAACACCACAGATAACGCAGTGATAACTCTCTGAGTACAGATAATGTAGTAGATGTAAGAGACAAACACATGCAGAGACACAGACGCACACGCAGAGACACACACTCACCATGTCTCCTTGCTGACCGGTCAGGACGGGCTGTGTGTGGGCGGAGCTTCCTCTCTGCTTCTCGGCAGAGGCAGATGCAGGGAGGCTGCAGCATCTGATCAGCTGCTCTTCGGCGCCCCCCTTCCCTATCCTCCGGGTTGCGCCCGGGGCACATGCCCCGCCTGCCCCCCCTAGCTACGCCCCTGCTTTGGGTGTTTATGCCTCTGACCTCCCATTGACTTCAATGGGAGGCAGAGAAAGCGTGTTTTGTGGCGTTTTTTGCCGGTAGCACTCAATGGGCGCGAGCGAAAAAGCAGCGAAAATCACGGCAAACGGTGTACAGGCAGGTTAAAATATGCCTCAAAATCCCAAACGGAATTTTGAGGCAGAATTTTCCTCCTGCAAAAAACTGAGTGAACTTCGCCTTAGTTATCAGTATTTTTTAAGGATTCTGGAGAAAAGCATCAAGTTATAAAATGTTTAAAAATGACCTGCTACTATATATGACTGATTATTGTACCTGTCCCTGCATTAAATCCTAATGGTTTTCCATACATGGTAGGTTGTAAAGCAGAATGGTTCTTCAGAGCTCGTTAACAAGTTATACGACACGGCTTTGGACAAGCTGGAAATTGTGAAAAAGGATTACGACTCCCTACGTAGACAGTACAACGAGAAAGTGTCTAGTCACAATTTGGATTTAGGGCGACTGGAGCAGAATGAGGAAGAGAAGAGAAGCCTTCAGAAACAATTGGAGGGGCTGCTGAAGCAAAGGGACAGTGCTCTGCATCTCCAGCACCAATATTCATCCTCTATGAGAAGGTAATTGTTTTCATATGAATCTGAACTATGGATTCATTGTGAAATCGGGCCAAAGGGCGCAAAACGCGTGCTATAAAATTGGCACTTGTTATCTACTTTTAGAACTTTTTTTATTTATTTTATTTTTTTTGCTGTTTTCAGCAGGCAATAAACTTTTTTTATTTTTTTTATCTTGGACATGAGGACTTAGGGCTCGTTCAGACAAGCGTGATTCTCGTCCGTGTGCTGCGCGTTAAAACAACTCACAACACACGGACCCATTGATTTCAATGGGACTATTCACACATGAGTGCGTTTTCACGCAGCGAGTGTCTGTTGCATGAAACTCACTGCATGTCCTATATTGGTGCTTTTTTACGCACCCAGTTGCCCATTGAAGTCAATGGGTATGTGAAAACCACGGACAGAACACGGACGCACATCCGTGTGCTGTCTGTGTTTCACGCATCAATTACGTAGAAATAAAAAAAGTGCTTGCGCGGACGTGAAAAACATGTCACACGCAAAGCACACTGATGTAAAAACGAAACGTTCGCGTGCAGAAAACGCTGTGTTTTTTATGCACATAAATCTGTCACGCTCGTGTGACTGTAGCCTTACAACAGGAGACTGCTGATAACCAAGTGAATATTGTCCACAGACAGAAGTGGAGCCACTTTAACCCATCAGCGAAATCCGCCGTGTTTGTACGACGAATGTGCGATGTGTCAATACAACTTTGTTTAAATGTGCGATGTGTCAATACAACTTTGCCTAAAGCAGCCAGGGTTAGAGATAACTCTGATCCCAGCCATTTAACCCCAAAATGGCCCTACCATAATGAAATCGCGGGATGCCCATCGGTTGCAATGGTCTTCCTTCTATGTCCTACAAGACTGGGCTATAGTGGAGCACAGAAAAATAAATACACTGCAATACATAAGTGCGATCTAGCGATCGCATGGTAAGGACCCTAGGGAAGTAAAAAAAAAAAAAAGTTTAATACATATTTTTTAAAAAAAAACATCCCATTTTTCACTTAAAAAAAATTTAATTCATAAAAAAATAAACACAATTAGTACTGCCGCATCCATGAAATTCTGTACTATTAAAATATTACATTATTTAATTTGCAGGGTAAAAGTAGTAGAAAAAAATAATTCAAATTGTCAGAATTGCTGTTTTTTTGGTCATCTCACTTGCCTATAAAATGTGTCTAAAAAGATGCATGGTACAAAAAAAAAAACGCTCGTCCCGCAAATGACTATATTGATGAAAGTTCTGTTGATGAAAAAATAAAAAAAGTTATAGGTCTCAAAATATTGTGATTTTTTTTAATTTAAAATCCACCTTAGAAAATAATTTTAAAAAGTTTCTCAGTACATTATATAGTACACAAAATAGTCCCTATATAAAAACTACAAGTTGTCCCCCAAAAAACAAGCCGTATGGCCATGTCAACAAAATAATAAAAACTTTGTCTCTCGGAATCCGACAATGAAAAAAAAACAAACGAAAATTGGTTCAAAAGTGTCCTCAAGGGGGTAAAGATTTGACCATATTTGAAGCACGATGAAAAATAATGGGTTTCACTTTAATGTTTTGGTAATTTTATGCTGATTTACATAACTACATAGTATTGACATGCGTCTCCTAATCTGCACAGGTACGATTCCATCCAGCTGGAACTGAATAAGACAACCTCGCAGAATAAGGAAATGCAAAGGGAGATTGAGCGGCTACAGGCGGAGGCCACACGGTGTAAGACCATGCAGCTTAAAGCGGTCAAGGATGCTGAAAAATGCAAAGACGAGAGAGACTCCGTATTTAATGAGTATCGTTTAATTATGAGCGAGCGAGACCAAGTCATTAAGGAGATGGACAAAATGCAAACTGAACTTGAGCTAGCCCAAGGAAGGCTGAAAAACACATCAAGTGCCAAGAGAGTTACGAGTGAAGAGATGGAAGCCCTTAGACAGGTATTTCTGCACAATCTGACAAACCGGAAAATATCATTTAGAGCCGACATTTTGCACTTAGGATGTTTTTTAGTGGGTAACCGGCTATTCATGTGAAAGACCAAATACATATTATCATTTTTTTCTAACTCATTAGTGGACGTGAATGTATGTAACCTTGATATCAGAGGAAAATGGCATTTTCCTCACCTACCAGCAGCCTGTATTTCCCTTTCCCTGCCTGCAAGCTCTTTGAATGGTAAAAAATCTTCCCAGTCACTGATAACTTGGTCTTCAGTAAAGCTTCGTTCACATCACGGTTTCGTTGCACGACGGATTCCGCCGTTTGCCGACGGAACCCATTGACTTTTTAATTGGTTCCGTCAGGTTGTCCGTGATTTTACCGGACACAATAGCGCAGCATTCTGCGCTATTGTCTCCGGTAAACCCCAGAAAAACCCTGCCAGATCTGCAACGGAGACCCCTAACGGAGCCTCCGACGCAGATGAGAACATAGCCTGACACAGAAGGGGCTGCTGTCTTTGCCTAAGGCCTCATGCACACGACCGTATTTTTTCCCACCTGTAAATACTGGCGTAAATACGGGTCCGGTGTCACACGTATTCCACCCGTTTTGCACCAGTATTTACGAACCCGTGCCCGTAAATATGGGTCCGGTGTCACCCGTATTCCACCCGTATTTACGGGCACGTTTTTGGCGGCAAAATAGCACTGCACTAATCGGCAGCCCCTTCTCTCTATCAGTGCAGGATAGAGAGAAGGGACAGCCTTTTCTGTAATAAAAGTTAAAGAAATTCATACTTACCCGGCCATTGTCTTGGTGACGCGTCCCTCTCTTCACATCCAGCCCGACATCCCTGGATGACGCGGCAGTCCATGTGACCGCTGCAGCCTGTGATTGACCTGTGATTGGCTGCAGCGGTCACATGGCCTGAAACGTCATCCAGGACGTCGGGCCGGATGTCGAGAGGGACGCGTCACCAAGGCAACGGGCGGGAGACCGGAATGGAGGAAGCAGGAAGTTGTCGGTAAGTATGAAAGTCTTTTATTTTTATTTTTTACAGGTTTATACTGATCGGTAGTCACTGTCCAGGGTGCTGAAAGAGTTACTGCCGATCAGTTAACTCTTTCAGCTCCCTGGACAGTGACTATTTACTGACGTCGCTTAGCAACGCTGCCGTAATGACGGGTGCACACATGTAGCCACCCGTGATTATGAGAGCTCCATAGACTTCTATGGACTGTCCGTGCCGTTATTACGTCCTGAAATAGGACATGTTCTATCTTTTTCAACAGCACGGGCACCTTCCCGTGAGAAAACGGGAAGGCACCCGTCGCCAATAGAAGTCTATGAGCCCGTTATTACGGGTCGTAATTACGACCCGTAATAACGGGAGTTTTTACGGTCGTGTGCATGAGGCCTTAGTCTGTGAATTAAACTGCCCATACACATTAGATGTAGGATGGCTGAACCAGCCAATCAGCATCCCGACTCTCCCGTTACGGCAGATGTCAGTAGAGAGCAGGATCGGACTGTTGAATTTCAACATGCCCAGTCCTTTTGGTAGTAGATAAGCCACTGCCAGAGAGGAGTCTGTCAGTCAACAGAGCATGTGTATAGGGGAGTTGAGAAGAATAGCTGAATGTTTTGCCGACCGCTATCTAAGGTTTATGGCCATCTTTAGACCCATGTGTTGATGGGGAAGGAAATAACGGGCAGACGTGTGATTGGTTAGAACACACCGCAAAGTTCTAGAGTGAAAATGTACATTTACGGAAATGGAAACAGAAAGAAAAAGCTTAAAATATGAACATTAGACACAGCATTTCTGGCAGCAGTATATTTCATATACAGTACATCTGCAGCTACATAAGCAGAGATATAGTTTTCAAACAATAAATCTTGTGTGTGTGTGTGTGTGTGTGTGTACTAGTTCTTCTCAATGAATTAGAATATACTCAAAAAGTTAATTTATTTCAGTAATTTCATTCAAAAAGTGAAACTCATTTATTATATAGATTCATTACACACAGAGTGATCTATTTCCAGCATTTTCTTATTTTAGTGTTAATGATCATGGCTAACAGTAAATTAGAAGTAAAGTATGGTGCTGCAAAAAAATTATATGGAGACGTTTCTCTTACCATGGCGTTGGGCATATTTATCGCATACAAGGGATCATGGATCAGTTTGAATATATCAAAATACTTGAGATCGTGTTGCTTTATGCCAAAGAAGAAATGCCCTTGAAATGGGTGTTTCAACACAACAATGACCCAAAAGACACCAGTGAGACAGTTGTAGCCCATGTCCTGGATACGTGTGAGTGTGGTGGCTCTTGAAGCACTGCCTCCAGCTGCAGACCACTCCTTGTGAATCTCCCCCAGATACTTGAATGGCCTTATCTTGACAATCCTTTCAAGGCTGCGGTTATCCCTGTTGCTTGTGCACCTTTTTCTACCACTCTTTTTCCTTCCTCTCAAATTGTCAGTGACTGTTTTCTGGACAACTGTCAAGTCAGCAGTCTTCCCCATGATTGTGTAGCCTACTGAACCAGACTGTTGTACCATTTAAAGGCTTAGGAAACCTTTCCAGGTGTTTTGTGTTGATGAGCTGATTAGAGTGTCACACCATGAGTCTACAATCTTTAACTTTTACCCAATATTCTAATTTTCTGAGAGACTGAATTTTGGGTTTTCATTAACCGTTAGTCATAATCATCAACATTAAAAGAAAAAAATGCTGGAAATAGATCACTGTGTGTGTAATGAATCTATATAATATGAGTTTCACTATTTGAATTGAATAACTGAAATTAACTTTTTGATGATACTCTAATTAATTGAGAAGGACTAGTATATATGTGTTCTAAAAAAATAGCACTGCGTTTAAAAAAAAAAAAAAAAAAAAAAAAGCAAATAAAGTGCAAACTCATTATAACAACTTTTATTTGCCTAAATGCTAATGCACTGGAAATACTACACATTCAATTCCAAATCAAAACAACCACATTTATCCAGTTTGTGTTAATTCTTTACAGAAAGTAAAGAAAAAGGAATATTAGGCTGTTCAAAAAAATAGCAGTGCCAGCATTTTCTTTAAAAACTCGAAAATGTAATGTATAAACTGAGAAAATATTTCCGATTTTCACTTTCCTGAACTAATATTTAGTGGCATAACCATTTTTTCTGAGAACTGCTTGACATCTGGAGTCCACCAACTTCTGGCCCCTCTGAACAGGTATTTATTCCAGTCCAGGAAGATTGGACGACATTCCACAGTTCTTATGCATTTTTGGGTTTTGGGATGGGGCTGCCACTCAATTACCTCAATCCTGTTTGTCTGTAACAGAGATGTTGTTCGCTTACTGGTGTGTTTTGTGTCATTGTCGTGTTGAAACACCCATTTCAAGGGCATTTCTACTTCGGCATAGGCCAACACGATCTCATGTATTTTGATATATTTAAACTGATCCATTGTATGAGATAAATAGGCCCAACACCATGGTATGAGAAACCTCTCCATATCATGATTTTCGCAGCACCTTGCTTTACTGTCTTCACAGTGTCCTGTGGCTTGTATCCAGTGCTCGGGGGCCGTCTTACATACTGTCTGCGGCCACTAGACCCAAAAAGATAAATTCTGCTTTTATCCGTCCACGAAATGTTACGCTCTATTTCTCTTTGGGCCAGTCAATGTGTTCCTTGGCAAATTTTAACCTATTCAGGACATGTGTTTTTTTTAAACAACGGGATTTGCTGGTAACTTGGCTTCACTTATTCATCTTCTGATTGTAGCAGAACTCACTGGTAACTTCAGATCTAATTTGATCTTTCTGGAGGTGATCAGTGGCTGCGCCTTTGCCATAGTTCCCGCTTCTTTCATGTTTTCGTTGCCACTTCAAGGCGTTTGAGATAATTTTCTATATATGTTTTTCCAATCACCCTTTTTTTTTTGGTCAATTCTTTATTTTCACGACCAAAAGGTCAATTTTATCGAGCTATAGGGATACACATTATAGAAAAACAAAAAGAATATAAAAGCAAGATACATGCGAAATACAACTGATCAGTACAGTAGTCTCACAGAAGTGAGTGAGATGATTTACTTCAATCCCATAACAAATGGAGCACGTATCAAAAGAAACAAGAGAAGCAAAACGCCAATCACCCTTTTAATCAAAGTAGGTTTTTCATCAGAACAATGTTTGGAACGACCCATTTCCCCCAGTATTTCAGAAGGAAATGCACTATAACCAACATGTGCCACATTTGCCACCCTCCTACCTTAAATAAGGGTCAAAATTTACACCTGTTATTCCACAGAACGAATGACTTCACCAATTTAACTCCTCACTGCTATTATTTTGAACAAGCCCCTCTCAATTACATGCGGCATGCATGTACTAATTGTTGGCTCTGGTTTTTTTTTCTACTACACTTACAAGTAAACTATTTTCTATGTAGAAGTATCACTTCATCCAAAAACATTTATTTATCAGGTTAATGATGTTGGACTGCTATTTTTTTTTTTAACACTACTGTGTGTGTGTGTGTGTGTGTGTGTGTGTGTGTGTGTGTGTGTGTGTGTATACATATATAGATATATATTTACTCAAATATAATAATCTTGTGAAGAGTATAAAGAAGTATATATGCTGTTGCCACTAGGAGACTTGACACTAAGAATTCAAAATTGTACCCCCTCCTAAAGGATATAACCCACCTACAGATACTGAGCTAATTCAGTCCAGGCTTCGTGTCTGTAGGAGGCAGACACTCCTGTTACTGCAGCAGAGTGATTACTTTTTTTATGTTCGTTAATTTTTTTCTTCTCCCATTTTCACTGGAAAACTGGGTTAACATGGTCTCCCTGTTGTCCCCTTCAAGGCGGGCACACGCTTACTTTACATTTCTGAATCCTCTGTTGTGCCTCTGTCTATGAAGGTGCACATCTCATAGTCTCTCCCACCAGTGTCTCCCCTGTCTCTTCGGGACCCAACTGGAGGAAATCATTGCTGAAGTCTCAGATGGCAAGAGCACTCGCCTACCCCAGAACAGAGTAAACATAACCACCCCTGCCAAGAAGACAGGTCCTCATTTTTGGTCCTCTCATGGGTTCCCTAGGACTACATCTTCCAGACAACCATACCACCAGGACCCGAAGGCAAAACCTTCCTTTAAAGCCCATCCCTCCTGGCGGCCCTGGACTCAGACCACCAAGCCCTGCCCAAGGGTGCACCCACACTCGTCTCGGTTGAGGTGTGGGGCAGACCTTTGTACTTGAAGGAGGTCTGACTCTCCCATATTTCGGACGCCAGGGCTCAGGAAGTGGTATCCTCTGGATATAAAATTGAATTTACCAGTCTTCCTCCAGAGCGCTTCTTCCAATCTGCTATTCCTCAGTCTCCCTCCAGGGTATCTGTCTTTTTTCCAGCAGTCGAATCTTTGCTCCTTCAGAGAGGTATTATTCAGGTACCTCTAGCTCAAAGATTTTGGTGGTTCTACTCCAACTTTTTTTCCGTGCCAAAAAAGAACTCGGTTCACCCCTTTCTAGACGTCAAGTGTCTCAACGAGTAAGTGAAGGTCTACCATTTCCGCATGGAATCCCTCCGCTCGGTCATTGCTTCCATGGAACAAGGAGAGTTTCTTTCCTCAGTGGTCATCAAGGACGTGTATTTATACGTTCCAATTTGCCAGTCCCATCAGCACTTCCTGCGCTTTGCAGTGCCTCCTCCTCATTGCTAGTTTGTGACTCTCTCGGTCGGTCTGGCTTTGGCACCAAGAGTTTTCACCAAAATCCTGTCTCTGGTGATTGCGCTGCTTTGGACTGGGGGCGGGTGTTGGTCACCCTGTACCTGGACGACATCTTGATCAAGTCCCCTTCCACAATCTGGCACCTCTCAAGATCAATTTGGGCACCTTGTGCCGATTTGGTTGGATTGTTAACATATCCAAATCTTTCCTGTCCACCTCTCACACGATTGTCTTCCTGGGCGTGGTTTTTGACACTGTCAACGAGAGTGTTTCTTACCCAGGAAAGGTTGTCTGCTGTTCAGGAGTGGTTCTGTCTTTACGAAGAAATTTACCGACCTCTTACCTCGGTCCATTCCCTTTCTAGAGTTCCACACATGCCCCCTTCAGAGCCGTTCCCCAGACTCCTTGATCAACGGATCCTGCTCCCTCTGGCTATGCGTCATGTCCTCCAGTGGTGGATCACCTCCCCGACCATCCCCCACGGATGCAAGTCTCAAGGGGCGAGGGGGAAGTTTTGGAACTTCACAGCTCAGGGGCTGTGATCCGCACAGGAATCATCTATCCCCATCAACCTGCTGGAGTTGCGAGCTATCTTGCTTTGTCTGCTGCACTGAATATCGCTGCTGTCCGGCCATCTGGTGCTAGTCCCAACGTTCAATTTCATGGCCGTGCCTTCTCTCAATCACCAAGGCAGGATTGCAGTAATGGCATAGGCCGCAAAGATTCTAAACTGGGCTCTGTTGGCGGTGCTTATCCCAGGGTTGGACAACTGGGTTGCAGAATTCCTTATTAGAGTACAATAGATACAGGGGGAGTGGTCCCTCCACTAAGAGGTCTTCGATCAGATTTACTTCAGGTGGGTCAGGTCAGACATGGACCTGATGTGTCAAGGTTCAATCGCAAGGTTCCTCATCTTCAGCTGCCAGGATCTAGAGGCCTACGTAGTGGACACTCTCGTTGCTCCGTGGGGCTGGTTTAGTCCTCTGTATGTGTTTCCCCAACTGCCTCTTTTTTGCCTTGGCTTCTCCGACGGCTCGAGCCGAAGGGAATCCAGCCTTACTGGTTGCTCCAAATTGGCTACATCATTGTTGGTACGCAGATGTGGTGTCCCTACTGGCCAACGTCCCATGGCCCTTGCCTTCTCTCTCGGGGACCTCTCTTCCAACAGAATCTCAGGTCACTTCAATTAACGATGTGGCTGTTGAGGGCACACGGTTTGTCGGAGGGTTATTCTCCCAATGCCCAAGGGTTAAAAGCCTTCCTTGGCACGCATTTATCATCGTACCTTAAAGAATTACTTTCATTGGTGTGAAGATCACAATCTTCCTCCGTTGTGATTTTGCTCTTTCCAGAGTTATTTTCTTTCTCCAGGATGGTCTGGAGCAAGGTTTAGCCCTTCCTTCCCTTAAGGGGCCAAGTGTCGGTGCTTTCTGTTCTCTTCATTCGTCCGTTGGCCTCCAAGTCAGTTGTGAAACCTGTTTTTTTCGGGGTTTGTCACGTGGCTACTCTTTAACGTCCCCTGATTCCCTCATGGGAACTAAACTTGGTTTTGCAGGTTCTGCAATGTGTTCCATTTGAACCTTTGCAGAAGGTCCCTCTTCGCTATCTCTCATGGAAGGTTACATAGTTACATAGTACAGTTAAAAAAAGACACCTGTCCATAAAGTTCAAACAATTTCCACACATTGACATAGGAGCTGATATTTTTTCGTTCTAGGAAATTATCTAAGCCTTTTTTAAAGCCATCTCCTGTCCCTGCTGTGACCAGCTCCTGCGGTAGGCTATTCCTTAGATTCACAGTTCTCACAGTAAAGAAAACTTGTCGCCTCAGCAGATTGAACCTTTTTTTTTCTTCAAATGGAGGGATTACCCCCTTTGTTTTTTGAGGGGGTCTTACATCGAACAGGATTTCACCATATGTTTTGTAGGTGCCATTTATATATTTATACAAGTTAATCATGTCCCCCCTTAGTCGTCTTTTTTCAAGGCTAAATAGGTTGGTTTTCTTGGTATAGGTGACTTTCATCCCATCCAGAGGGTCCCCGAACTGGCTGCTTTGTTATTCCACTCTCCATTCCCGACTCATCAGTTGCTAGGAAGGGTGCCCTCCTTTTTGCTCAAGGTCGTCTTGGCACTTCACATGAATGAGGACATCGTTCTATAGTCCTTTTGCTTAACTCCCAGTCATCCGAGGGATCGTTCTCTTCACAACCTGGATGTTGTCCGTGCCCTGCGGACTTAGGCTTTTCTTACTACTTCCTTCCGAAGGGCCGGATTCCTTGATATTCTCCCAGAAGGGTCCCAGGAAGGGGTTGGCAGCCTCTAAGGACACGATCGCTCAATGGATTCGGATGGCTAAACGCGAGGCTTACTAGGTTTGGGGTAATGTACTCCCTTTTCTGTAGACTCTTTTCTTGGACACGTGTTCTGGCTGTCATCTGTGGAGTAGGTCACCATGTCCTTTTTTTTTTTTTTTTTTTTTTTTTCTTTTCCAGTCCCAGGGGACTGATTTAGGACATCCCAAGGTCTGTGTCCTCCAATTTAACGATCGAGAAAACAACAGGATTTTTTTAATTCTCACTGTAAAGTCCTTTTCTTGTCCAGTTCATTGGGGGACACCGCTCTCACCCATTTGTTTAAGTTTCTCATGGTTGTCCGTTGGAGGGATTCTCCTCTATGATTTTAACTGGCCTTTATTTACCTTGTTTTTGCTTCTACTACTGCTTACAGACAGACTGAATAAGCAGTGTCTGTAGGTGGGGTATGTCCTGTGGGAGGGGCTACAATTTCGAATTCTTAGACCCTGTTCTTAGTGAGTTTTTTGCAGACCGAAAATTCTGCCTCAAAATTCTGTCAGAAATTTAGGCAGATTTTGACCTGCATGCACGCTGTTTGCCGTGTTTATCTTGGCGTTGTTCGTCCGCAGCCATTGAGCACCGCGGGCAAAAAAAAGACTCAGAAAAACGCTTTCTCTGCCTCCTATTGATGTCAATGGGAGGTTAAAGACGGAAATGCCAGAAGAAAGGACATGCCGCTTCTTTTTACCATGAGCGTTTTTTTCCGCTCGCCGGAAATTAACGTCTCCGCCTCCTATTGAAATCAATGGGAGGCAACTTCGTACGTTTTTTGGCTTCGGTTTCCGAGGCAAAAACCGCAACAAAAAAACTGTGTGAACAGGGCCTTAGTGTTAAATTTCCTAGTGGCAACAGCATATACCCATGGTCTGGCTCCCTCAATGAACTGGATGACAAAAGTATTTAGCAGTGAGTACTCAAAAAATCCTGTTTTTTTTTTATATGCATAAAGTAAGTGAAAGGTATTGTGGCAAAACCTTTTACTTGCTTTATCTTCTCTTGCACAGGAGCTAAACTCGGCACTTGTGGAACGAGAGAGAGCCATTTTTGAAAGGAATGAGCTCTTAGAGAAGTACTGCCATGAGGTTAAGGACAAAACAGAAGCCCAAAAAGAACTGGACCAAGCCTGTAAAGACATTGAGACTGCAAAGGAAGAACGGGATGTGGCGAGAAAGGAGAGAACAGAAGCCATCATACAGAGGGACCACCTACTAAGAGAGTACTATCAAGCTAGACAGGTGCTCATCAAGTTTCTTTGTACACAGTGATTGTATTACATACTGCTTTTTTGCATGCTCTTCACACATGCCCCAACGTAGATATCCGACAACCTTTCCACCAAACAATGACCAAATTGTGATTGCCAAAGTTCTTTATTTAAAGCAATTTTCACACTTTGTATTTTGCTGCGGTTTTTCTGCTGCATTATATTTTTAGTCAAAAACCTAAGCATCCATCCAAATTTAAATTTGTCATTCACGTTTGGAAACTGCATATTTTTAGGGCTGCTTCTCTCTTTATTTTGTGACTTAAAAGTAGAAGCTTATACACAACTTAAGATGTCAAACATAGTCTTTTGACATGTTCATGTAGATGTAGACATGTGTGGTATGATGAACTTTGCACACCTTGCACTGTAGTCACAATACACCATCATCCAAAATAAATAATGTCTGCTTTAATTAGCTTTTTAGGCACCTAAACTTTCATGAAATTTTTGCATGAAGGTGGTCATGACTGTTAACTATTATGTAGGACTTTTACATTCTTCAAATCACTGATGACCTTGGCTATGGCTGCTCCCTCTAGGAGGTGGAAACTAGGTTAAAAACTGTTAGTTCCTCCCACCATGCTATACCACTCCTGCGGACACTGAGCTAATTAGTTTTTAGCTTAGTGTACGTAGGAGGCAGACCTACCTGCTAGGCAGGTCCTTCTTATTTTTTAAAGTTTTCCCTTTAGGCTGGGAATATAGGGCTGACTTAAAGGGAATGTGTTGCCAGCAAAACATGTTTTTTTTTTTTTTAAATTAAACATTTAGTGTGTAGGTGATTAAACATTGTTCAAATTTTTTTTATTTTTTTCACGAGTCAAGAAATATTATAAATTAGATTCTAATTTATAATATTTCCCAGTGCTGGTCACTAGATGGAGCTATTCCCAAAATTGCAGCATTGCATGTGGTAAAGCAACCACATTGCTTTTTGCTGCAAAATTGTGAAAAAAGCACTCGCTCTAGTGAGCTCTGAGAATCCCCCCCTCCTTTATCCTGGCTAGTGCCGGGATAAACGAGGGGATTGAACGGTCTAACCTCCTACACTGTGTGTCGCCATTTTTTGAGCTAACACACAGTGTAGTAGGTTTACATACAGTAGTAAACACACACAAACCCGAACATACATAGAAATCTCTTACCTGCTCCTGCCGCCGCGGCTCCCTCCGGCCCGTCCGCTCCGTCTGCTGCCGCTGGTCCAAGTGCACAAGTCCGGAAGCCGCGACCGGAAGTAGTAATCTTACTGTCCGGCCGCGACTTCCGGTCCACAGGAAAATGGCGCCGGACGGCGCGCATTTCAAATTGGACTGTGTGGGAGCGGCGCATGTGCCGTTCCCACACAGACGGCGTACACAGAAGTGGATGGGACGGGCCCCGTTCGCAGTCCCTATGGGACTGTGGCTGCCGTATTCCATGTCTGTATGTGTCGTTAATCGATACATACAGAAATGGAAAAAAAAATGGCAGCCCCCATAGGGAAGAAAAAGTGAAAAAATAGAAAAAAGTAACACACGAACACACAAATAAATAAAAACGTTTTTAATAAAACACTAACATAAAACTGACATGAAATTTTTTTTTGTGGTGACACTGTTCCTTTAAAACTCCATGTTGATGCATCATGCACCCACCGACATGACGCACGGTTGTTTGGCTTGCAGTTGCCGCCATGTCTTTATCTTCTGATTCTGCAGCCTGCCCTGCATTAGCCTATATCCACCGGCATCTTCACTCTCAGGTCGAAACGCTATTCTGGCCAGTCCCTTGAATTTAGGCCCTGGCTTAACTACCTGTTAGGCTGCATGTTCGGGACATTGCTTGTTCACGTTTGTCAGGGGGAGGGACTGCGTCCAGCTTGCCTTTCCACTGGGCTAACATTGGCTATTCGGCATGCAGCTTCTCAAAAATCCAGGCCCGGCTCAAACTAAGGCCTATAAGGCCCTGCCAAAATTAGGAGCCACTGCTCCACTGAGGCGTACTAAGCCGCCGTCCTTGCTAGTCATAGGCGGATCCTGCTTCCCTGCTTGTAATTATCTTCTAGCTTGGTTTTATTTATTTTTTTTCTCCTTTTTTTTTCTTTTTTTTTTCTGCCCCCTTCCCCATGCCTGATCTTTAGACAGGAGCACAAGGATGGGCCTTCTTCCTATCATGGAGGAAAACTGCTAATCCTGGTAAGACTAGTCTGTTGTTGTGTTTTTTTTTTTGTTTTTTTTTCTAGTGTGGCTACTCGGGTATCCTAAGCATGGAATAATTTGTGTTGATGCAGATTACCCTTTTTGCTAGATGGTGTATCCAGACGGCTACTTGAGATGCCAGAACCCAGCGGGCAAGTCCTCTTGCTTTGGCTCAGTAGCCACCTCTTTATCTGCGTCTCCAATGTGGTCAGTTTTGTCCCCACTGCCCTGCCTGCTAGGTTCGGAGTATGCCATCCGTGGTCCCGCCTCCCTCCGAGCCGGACCCCTCAAAGCCCAACTGGGCAGGGGACGACCTTCCTAGATCGCGCTATCAATCATGGCCACCCTCGACCATCAAGCCGATTAATTACTTCCCTGGAGGCTGCCCACTGCACCTCAGTTCAAGGTCCCATCCGTCATGACAGTCCTTGTAAAATGGACCAGGTTCCTCTGACCTTCATAGTCCACTTCCTTTGGCTGGAAGTTAGCTGTACACCCCCATTTTTCAACAGTTCGAGGTCAAAAAGGTCCCCATCCTGAATCAGACTTAGATGCTGAGGGGAAACTCCAGAATGGCTGCCTTATCACTGTAGTCATGAGACGACCCATGTCAAGACCCTGGTACTTCCAGACGTAAGGGTTTCTATCGTTTCAGAGAATTATTGTTCTTTTATGCACTCATACTTTGCCTGCTTTTACTCTGAAAAGACTGTCAGACAGGTGTTTCTCCTACTTAAAACGCCAGGATCTAAAGTCCTTCTGGCCAAGTGGCCAACTTTGTCTAAGGTTGTTTCTTGTCTGACCAAGCCTACCTCTAGCGTAGAGCAGACAGTACCTCGTTTTGGAATAGCCAGGGTATCTTGTCTGGTGCCAAGTTGGCGAACCTGGCTTATCAGGTTTTTTGCTCAGCAGGAAAGCGCTTCAGAGAGGCTTCTCTGACTACAGAAACACTGTGGTGTGCTCAACTGGTTTTACACTTTCTATCCACCATGCTATTTGGCTCAAAGCTGAGTTAGTTGGTACAGCATCCAAGCACACTGTCTGAGGCTGCTGGCTGACAAGTGCTATCATTCGCTCTAGAGTAATCACAAGCTCAGTACCTCTTAGTATATCTGATGGTTTTACAACCCTCATTCTACGGAGAGAAGCAGCATCTTGCCACGTTTTCCCAAAGTCATATCCTCAAAAAATGTTCCGCAGAACCTCCCCCGGCCCTTGCTCGGGTACTTGGTGGGTTCTTTTATTCTGGACTATTCATTTGAGATGCATGGGTGTGCAAAGTAGGACCTTGGGGCTACAATATAGGGCTTGTCTCCAATCCTCCATACTCCTTCTTTCAATCCAACACTTTTGGATGGAGTCCATGTGGACGGTGATCAAGTTTCCTTTTCGGTAATATCTAGACGGTCTCCAGCGCTTCCACAGGTTTGCGGTTCCATCCCATCTGTCTGTTTATAGCTCTTACTTGAAGCCTGGCTACTGCACCTTCTGTATTCACAACCATGGCAGTTCTCTGGTCAAGAGAATTTTAGGTCATACCATACCTGGTCAACATCCTGGTAAAGGCCCTTCCGGGACAGTTTTCAAACCACCCTGGACGTTTTTGTTTTTCTATTTCTCCATACAGGCGTTTAAACTTCCTTGCCATGGTATTTCTTCCAGCATCATAAATACTCCTTCCTCCTACTATAGGGGGGTCTGACAAATCCACTGCAGTTGCCTATTTTAACTATCAGGTGGATACCACAACTCAACAGTTTTGCCACAATCGGCCAGGTTTCTATTGTGGGCTATGAGAGTCGCGTTACGGCTTTATGTGCGGTCTGCATTTTGGCAGTAGGCTACTGGGTAGCGGACTATTCTAGCAAAAGACGTTTGGTAGCTTTGGTCGTTCTTTGGATCACTACTTTCTACTATGCATCTTCCCTCTCCAGCCTCCTCTCCCCAGGTTTTCAAGTCTGTTCAAGGCAGAGGACATTCCAACAGTCCCCAATGCATTGGACTTTCCCACATTTTCTATTTTTCTTTGGCCAATCTCACTAGCCTCTGCATCTCACGGTCGACCTACTCTCTTCGAGTTTAGTTCACCAGCTCTTTAGCATCACTAAGTTTAACGTTAGGACTGTTCAAACCATAGTTGAGTGGTATTCCTAACAGATCATCCCATCTATGCTGAAGACCAGTCCTTACCATCTCGTATTTCCCATAGGACTTAAAAGTCTTTCTTACGCTAGTTTGAGAAACCACTCCTTCCTCCTACTTTCTTTTTCCTTGGCCAGGATTTTCTCCAGCAGGGTTTGGATCTCGGACTTGGATTTAATTTTCTCCCTGACGCCAGTAGTTTTCGAAGAGGTCACCCATCCAGTTTCCCTTATTTTTACCTCACAATTCTTTAACCGGTAATCAGAAAAGTGACCTATGGTTTAAATCAAGCTTTATGTTAAATGTATTTTTAAGACGTTTTATTTATTTATTTTCCCGGTAACTATCTATATTTAAAAAACAGAACAAAAAAAATCTTGAAATCTTGCAGTTTTCACTCTGGCTGTCAAGGCCTTATTACTCGGGCCAATCATCGGTCAGCAGGGCAATGAACGTTATTATTAATTTCCCTTCAGGGACCAATAAAGTCTTTCTGATCTTATCATCTGGGCAGGATTACAATGTAAGGTAACACCTCTAAATAGATAACACAGGATCCACCATTCACAAAAGTTGATGGACACCGTTCCCCTCCTTTCCCATTCTGCACAATGACCTCTGCACAGGTCACGGAGCATGCCTAGAAAACTCTCCCATACAAGTCAATAAACATCTTCAGTCGTCTACAGGTTCCTATGGTCCATATGGCTGCTGTAAAGCAGATCTCTAAGTGCTGTAAAGAGCAGCTCAGGCTAGATGGCTTCCCCCATAATTATGTATTGAAAATAGAATTAAATAAATCTATGACCAGAAAATAAAAATAGACTAAAAAACAAACCAATATATATCAGTATTTGGTTTTAACTAGTAAAAAAAAATATAGGTCATATATCCCCTTTAATTAAACTGAAGCATGAAACTAAATTTTTGTGGTGTACTTTTCAAGAAAAAAAATAAAGCGTAAAAACCAAAATAGCAGTTTTCACATGTGATGCCCAACTGCGAACTAGCACAACAGCTGCATGGCGTTTGTATGTTCCCCTTTGAGGGTTACGTGGGTTCCCTTCCGGTACTCTGGTTTCCTCCCACACGCCAAACTGATAGGGTAATTGGTTATGCATGAAACTTCCCGTGTGTCTGTGTATTTGAGGTAGGGATATTATTATAAGCAGGACAGCGACTCATGTGCGTGACAATCCCTCTATATCCCTGCAGTGTTGGCGCTATATATGCAATGGTAATAAGTTGCTTAATGGATAAATAATTGTTTATTGGAAGGTCACCTTTGATATCTGTATGGCCTTTAACTATTTTCAGATTCAGGATTCTGCAACTCTGGACATGGAAAGAGCCAACAAAGAGATAGAGGTGCTGCGAAAACAGTCTGAAGCAATGAGCCATGAACTAAAAGAGGCCACCCAGGAAGCGGAGGTCGCAAAGTGTAGGCGAGATTGGGCCTTCCAGGAGAGGGACAAGATTGTAGCTGAGAGAGAGAGTATCCGGTGAGTGCTTTTATATTTTGTTTATATTTATTTTGTAGTATAATCATTTCCACTATTGTCGTATTTCAGGAATATTTACTAGTGGTTTAAGATGATCCTCTCTTGAGCTACTCTAATAATTTTTTTTTTTAGAAGTAATAAGATTATAGGGTACCAACTACATGTTGCCTTTGTATGAATTATCAATGTAGGCAGGAGTTGTTTACACATTGAAATAAGGCTCTGTTCACACCAGATTTGGGGTGTACGTCCGGTAAAATCTCCTGATGCTCGTCAACAACTGATTCATTTTGTTATTAACAGTAAATGCTGAGGAAGGTTGTGAAGGAAATGCCAAGTAACAACCATATCGTATGATCAGGCACAACATTTTCTTTTTTTTTTCTGCTAGGACTCTGTGTGATAATTTACGCAGAGAACGGGACCGTGCAGTCAGTGAACTGGCAGAGGCATTGAGAAACCTAGATGACATGCGTAAGCAGAAGAATGACGCTTCACGAGAACTGAAGGATTTGAAGTGAGTTAAGTAGCTGCAAATCCACACGTAGCATAAATACTGCGGTTTTTCCTTATTAGTCCTTATTTCATTGCGGATAATCCGCAGCGTAAGGCCCCATGCACACGAACGTAAAAACGCCCGTAATTACTATCTATTATCTATTACTATCTATTGGCCACGGGTACCTTCCCGTAATTACGGGTGGCTACGTGTGTGCACCTGTAATTACGGGAGCGTTGCTAGGCGACGTCAGGGGATAGTCACTGTCCAGGGTGCTGAAAGAGTTAACTGATCGGCAGTAATTCTTTCAGCACCCGGGACAGTGACTACCGCTGGAGTTAATAGTATTAAAAGTTAACTTACCCAGAACTCCCTGCTTCTTCCTCCAGTCCGGCCTCCTGGGATGACATTTCATCCCATGTGACCGCTGCAGCCAATCACAGGCTGCAGTGGTCACATGGACTCCCGCGTCATCCAGGGAGGTCGGACTGGATGTCGAGGGACGTGTCACCAAGACAACGGTACGTATGAACTTCTTTTACTTTCAATCGCTGCGGAAACTCTGCCCGAAAGGGCTGCCCCTTCTCTCTATCCATCACTGATAGAGAGAAGGGGCTGCCGATTAGTGCAGAGAAAACGGGTCCGTAAATACGGGTGGAATACTGGTGACACCGGAGGCGTATTTACAGGCACGGGTTCGTAAATACTGGTGGAATACGGGTCGAATACGTGTGATAAGGGACCCGTATTTACGCCAGTATTTACGGGAGGAAAAAAATACGTTCGTGTGCAGGAGGCCTAACACAGTAGCAGCAGCTTGGATGAGATTTGTTCAAATCTCATCCACTCGTTGCGGAAAATTGCAGCCAGAAAAACTTTCATAAATTGACCTGCGGTGCGTTTTTTAAAATCTGCAGCATGTCAATTTATTCTGCGATAGAATTTATGTTGAATTCAATGGGAGATGAAACCCGCAACAAACAGCAGATGTTGCGATTTTTGCAGGGGAAAATCGCAACTCTCAGAAAAAAAAATCCCTGCGGGGACCAGGGCGGGTGCGCTGTGTACTTTTGCGTGGCGTATCCGCCCTGGGTGAGCATGGCCTTAGTCAAAATACATTTATGTCCTTAGCTCATTGCTCCAAACTTTCAGTATATAACAGGATCCACCTGTTACCCATCACACATGCAGGTCCTGCATTTTTTTCAGTTAAACAATTAGTATTTGAGTGATTACACATTGTTTTAATTTTTTTATTTTTTCACAAGTCAGAAAATATTATAAATTAGATTCTAATTTATAACATTTCCATGTGCTGGGCACTAGAGGGAGCAGTTCCCAAAATTGCAGCATGGTCAATGTGGTAAAGCAACCTCATTGCTTTATGCTGCAAATTTGGGGTGGACACACTTGCTCTAGTGTCCTCACACAATCCCCCCTCCCTTCTGGCCAGTGCCAGGAGAGGTAGGGGTTTGAATCTTCAAACTTCCTACACTGTGTGCCGCCATTTTCTGAGCGACTGCACAGTGTAGGAGGATTAGATACAGGGCTCAGCAGACAGTATCACACGAACATAAATTACCTGCTCCTGCCGCCTCCGCTGGTCTACTCTCCTATTCCTTGCGCCTGAACATATGGCCGGAAGCCGCGGCCGGAAGTCGTCATCTTAATGTCCGGCAGCGGCTTCCGGTCCACATGAAAATGGCGCCGGATTCCGGTCTGCGAACAAGCTTTGTTTTGGTCTGTGTGGGAGCGGCGCATGTGAGCCCGCTCCATACTCGCTCTTCCTGGACATGATGTACAGTTACATTAAATGTCAGAAAGGGGTTAATATTGCATTTCCTGTAAGTACTACGGTTATAAAGATTGTGCTTTAACTTCTCCCCTCAGAGAAAAGATGGATAACGAGATTGAGAAAGAAGCCCGTTTCCGGCAGCTCATGGCTCATAGTTCTCACGACTCTGCCATTGACACCGACTCACTGGAGTGGGAGACAGAAGTTGTGGAATTTGAGCGTGATCGGGTGAGTGTAGTACAATCAAACAAAACCATCAAAAGTCCAGGATGTAATAAATAAGAGATTTCCTGTATATCATCTTCAATTTCTTTTCTGTTCTTTTTTTCGTTTTTGTTTTTTCACATTTCTGCACAACCTTTTTATGCTGACGAAGAATAATTATTAATTCTTAACCTAAATTCTTCTTTTCAAGGAGGACATGGACCTGAAAGCACTGGGATTTGATGTGGCAGATGGAGTCAGTGAGACCTTTTTTCCAGGGGATAGTGGAATTTTTGTAACTAAAGTGGACAAAGGCAGTATTGCTGATGGCCGGCTAAGGTATTTGTTTTGATTTGTTTAGAACACTTAGGGGCAGATTTACTGAGGCCTCATGCACACGACCGTGCTTTTGCTGCCGCAATTTATCTGCATTTTGCGGATACATTTCGGAGCTATTATTTTCTATGGCCCCACGCACACGACCGTGGTGAACTCAGGACGTGTCATTTTACAGTCCGGATTTGCGGATTAACCAATACTGGTGAATTGTTGTGGATCCGTGAGTCCTGATGACACAAGGTTTTTTTGCGGTCCGATGGACCACAGCGGTCCCTTGGTTTTGCAGACAGCAAAACCCATGCAGTTGTGCGCATAATGCCTAAGACTGCCGTTTCATATGCCTTTCTTAGCTTTCTACTCCGCTTCAATAAGATGCAACGGAATTATTAAGAAGCGCACAGCTAATAATAATAATCTTTATATAGCACCAACTTATTCCGCAGCACTTTACAATTCAGAGGGTACATTGTACAGACAATATCAGACGTTACATAGTGACAAAACTTTTTAACAATCCAAACAAGAGGAGGGAGGGCCCGGCTCGCAAGAGCTTACAATCTCCTAATCTGTCACATCCTTCTGGTGGTCGTGACCGAGACTGTGCGCCATCCATCCCCCTTTCCCCAATCGGACATAAAATAAAAAAAATGACACTCCCCACTCCTCTTTACTTCTCCCCTCCCGGTCCCCTCTGCATGCTGCGGCTCATACAAGGTATTGACGGCCAGCAGTCTCAGGGCCTTATACGCGACACAGCCTTTAATGTCATCAGTGCTGCGTCACTAACAACGTCCTGACGCTGCCTGGCGTCAGTACATTGTATGAACTGTGTCACGCTACGGGGAGAAAAGGAGCGGTGACGTGTGCATATTTTTTTAAATTTAATTGTGTGAAGGGGAAGTGGGGATAGTTGGATAGTGGGGCCAGGGCGGCCTCTAACTTGATACTCCGCACAGATATAAATCTAGCTGGCATACTTTTCCACTATAATTTACGCTAGTTTTCTGGTGTAAATTATAGTACACTTGACGGGCCCCCTTTTGTGAAGCCATGCCCCATTTTCACAAAAGTGGCGAGGGTGGCGTAAAAAGGCCAAAAAAGGCCCTTTTCCGACTTTTCTACGCCAGAAAACTAGCATAGAGAGGTTGATCGATTACCCCCTTTAGAATATATTTTCTTACTATTTTTCTGAGTCCTAGTCTCCGATCTCTTCTCACCAAAACGACTGCGGTGAGGAGGAGTTCGTATGGAGCTGTCATTCCATACAAACTCTATGGGAGCTATGGAAACAAATGAGCACTGTGAATGCATATCCTAATTTGAAAAAAGTGATTCAGAACTTTTATTTGTGACCACGTTCCCCTGTTCCAGGGTCAATGACTGTCTCGTAAAGATAAATGATGTGGATCTTACCAACAAGGACCGCAAACAATTGTTAAAAGCTGTTCTTGGCGGAGGGGATGTCATCAACATGGTGATACGGAGAAGAAAGTCTCTTGGGAGTCGTATTGTAACACCTCTGCATATCATCCTAGGCAATCAGAAAGGTTTGGGTCCTAAGATATTCTTGTGTAGAGATGCAATGATTAGTCTTTATTTAGTCTATAACTAATAGCGCTCTTTGTATCTATTGCTGACAAATATTTGTAACACCCTAACAGAGTATATTACTTTGTATTTTATAAAATACCCTAGACCTGATAAAGGTGCAAACCGTAGAGCATCCATTCATTTTTCAGTCTTTATTCAGTTGTGTTGCGACTAGTCATTTGGTAGTGGATTAGCCCCATATAAAATGTCACCTAATAACTTTGTGAACAAATAAAAAGAAAATGTTATTTTCACGTATTTCAGAAAAACTACTTTCCACTGACAACCTTGTACTAAACTATACTGCATCACTGTCTTAGCAACATGTTTATTTCTCGTTCGTTACATTGGGGGACACAGACCATGGGTATATGTTGTTGCAACCAGGAGGCTTAACACTAAGAATTTGAAATTGTATCCCCTACTTCACAATGTACCCCATCTACAATTATTCAGTCACTCCTTATACGGCGGCAAAGGCTTTTTGTTAGATTATTTTTATTTTTTTTCTCCCATTTTAGCTAGGAAACAGGGTTGATTTAGTCCCTCTTTTGTCCTATTCAAGGCGGACGCACAGTGTCATCTCTGCATGCGCTGTTGTCCCCCGGCCTATGAAGACAAGTGGAACAAGTGCGTCGGCTCCTCTGTCACCCACCAGCCTAAGGTGCACTACTCATGCTCTGCTCAGACCAGTATCTTCCCTTACTGAGGGGTTGTTCCTGCTGGTCTGCCATCTGAAGGATGGCTGAAGATGCATGAAGAGTGAGTGAAACACCCCCCAAAATACGCCCGGCCTCCCCTTGCACGTTACGGCCTGCTTGACTCCACCCACTTTCCCCGCTCATTTTTGGGTTCTCGTGCACTTATTACAGTACTTGGCATCATCTTCTGTAGCCGGCGACACCATGTTACTTTAGGTTGGCGCCACTCTCTGCCTGCTGCGCCAGGTGGCGCCATCTTGCGGGCAGTGCTGGAGTCTTTCTCACAGGCAAGGGTTCTAGGCTCATCTAAAGAAAGCTCCCGCACTTGTTTCCTTGTCTCTTCAGGGGAAACCTGCTTCCATCACTGAATTGGGTGATTGTGGACACTTGATCGCCAGCGGCCAATGGCTGCATTTTGGGGGCATGGCCTGTCACTTCCACTGTTACTTTTTTCATTCGGTCACTGCATGGGACACAGGACCTCCTGCCCGAGTCTTGCTGTCTTTGAATCTAGGACCGCACGAACACTCGAGGAACTGAGTATGACCGGCCCTGGCCCGCTCTCTCACTACAGGTGCCTTGGTCTTCATTCTCTGATCGCTTTTCTTTACTGTCGGGGTGCTTTACCTAGCAGACTTAAATAATTAGGTATCCATTAGCCCGTTAAGGGGGAGTAAATGTCCTGCCGTGCAGTACCTGAGTTGACTCTCTGGTCATCTCATCACCCATCTTTACAGATAGTGTGCGGTGACCACCTTTACTGCAATGTCGGACCCTTGTGGAGAGCCTTCTCGTCAGACAACTACCACAGTCCATTATGCCTGCTCTAAATGCAGCACAAAATTTTCATGTGGTGAGCCTACTTTCCCTATGCAATGTGTGCCATCCTCCTGGTAAAGCCTCTTCTGGCCCCTGCACTTGCGCCACCCCCAGCCTTACCCACGACTGGTATTGTCGGGACTGTACCGGATTGTGCCTATTCCCTTTCTAGGACCATTGGAGACCTCGCTAATACCTAGTCAATGATGGGCATCATGGTTCGCATTTCTGATCAGCCACCTCTGGACTCTGTCCACGTCTTCCTCATGTGGTAGACCCATAAAGCAACCCAGGTCTACATGACTAACTTCAGTTTCCCCGGCCTCTTCTGTCTCAACTACCCCCCGTAGGTACAGTCCATTGCTTCCTCCCCTCCCAGGGAGGACTTGTCAGAAGAGAAATTTTCTGACTCCAACTCTGGTCTGGATGCCAAGGTCTGCCATTTCCGCATGGAATTCCTCTGCTTGGTCATGGCTTTCATTGAACAAATCGAGTTTATTTCCTCAGTGGATATCAAGGACATGTAATTACAAGTTCCAATTTGCCAGTCTCACCTGCACTTTGTAGTGCCTCCTCACCTTTACCAGTTTGTTTCTCTTCCGGGGGGGTGTCGGGTCACCCAGTACCTGGACGACATCTTGATCAAGTCCCCTACCAGGGGGTACAATGTGGCGCCTCTCCAGATCTCTTTAGACACCTTGTACCGATTTTGTCAGATTGTCACCCGATCCAAATCTTGTCTGTGCCCCTCCCAGACGATCGTTTATTTGGGCGTGGTCAGCAAGAGTTCCTTCCCCAGGAAAGGTTGTCTGTTCTTCAGGAGGGGTTCGGTCTATACAGACTGCTTCACCGACCTCTCTCCGACATTGCATGAGAGTACTCGGCACCATGGTAGCTTAGTTCAAAGACATTACCTTTTGCGCAGTTCCCACTTGCCCCCTTCAGAGCGTGATTATCCCCTGATGGAAACGTTCTGCGGACTTCTTGGATCAACGGATCCTCCCCTGGCTGTCCATCGGACCCTCCAGTGGTGGATCTCCTCCCTGACTATCCCCCCTCAGTCACTCCTTTATTCTGCTGAGCTGGCAAATCCTCTCCATGGATGCAAGTCTCAAAGGATTGGGAGAAACACATTACGGAACCTCATGGCTCAGGCAAGTCTCAAGGGGCGGGGGGGAAGTTTTGGAACTTCACAGCTCAGGGGCTGTGATCCGCACAGCAATCATCTATCCCCATGAACCTGCTGTAGTTGAGCGCTATCTTCATTTGTCTGCTGCACTGGACATCGCTTCTGTCTGGCCATTGTGTGCAAGCCCAAATGGACAATGTCACGGCCATGCCTTATCTCAATCACCAGAGCGGGTCTTGAAGCGCACCAATAATGGCAAAGACTGCGAAGACTCTCACCTGGGCAGAGCATGATGTTCCCGCTCCGTCGCCGGTGCACATCCCAGGGGTCGACAACTGGGTTGCATACTTCCTCAATCAAGAACATGTGGATCCCGGGGATGGCCCTTAATCAGATTTGCGCTAGGGGGTGGGGGGGGGGGCAGGCCTGACATGGACCTGATGGCTTCAAGATTTAATTGCAAGGTTTCCTTCTTCGTCTCCCAAAGCTGGATCCAGAGGCATATGCAGTGGACACTCTCGTGGCTTTGTGGACTTGCTTCAGTCTCCTATATGTATTTCTCGCTGTCTTTTCTGCCTCTGCTTTTTCGATGGCTGAAGGGGTTCCAGCCGTGGCCATCGCAGTGGTAGGCGGACTACAATTAATGGCCTGCATGATGAGGCCGTCGTTCTGAGGGCATGCAGGTTGTCGCAGAGGGATATTCTCACCATGCTCAAGGCCCGGTAGCCGCCTTCAGCCCACATTTATCATCATACCTGAAAGACCTATTTTCGTTAATGTGAGGATCACAATCTCCCTCACTAGTGATTTTCTCTTTCCAGAGGACTTTCCTTTATAGGCCTGGATCAGGGTTCAGCCCAAAGCTCCTTTAAGGGTCAAGTGTCAGCACTTTCTGTTCAGTGTAGTCGCCCGTTGGCCTCAAAGTCAGATGTCATTACCTCCTATTATCATCCTCTCATTCTTTCTTTGGATCTCAGCTTGGTTTTAGAGGTTCTGCAATCTGCTCCATTTTGACCTTTGCGAGAGGTCACCCTTCACCTTCTCTCGTGGAAGGTGGTTATCTTGGTAGTGGGGACTTTCATCTGGAGGGTCTCCAATTGGCAGCTCTGTCATTTTGCTCACCCTTCCCGACTTTTCTTTAGGATAATACAGTGCCCGCCTTTTTTTGCACTAGGTCGTCTCGGCCTTTCACCTGAATGAGGACATCATTTTACCATTCTTTTGCCCGTCTCCTAATCATTAGAGGGAGCGTTCTCTCCACTACCTGGATGTTGCCACCCCCTTCGGATTTCTGTTTAACTGATATCTGACGAAGGTCTGATTCCTTGTTTATCCTCCCAGAGGGTCCCAGGAAGAGGTTGGTGGCTTTTAAGGCCACTATCGCTCGATGGCTTCTGATGGCTCTTTACGAGGCCTACCGGATTCTGGGTAAGGAACCCCCTTTTTGAATTACGGCCGACTCTACCAGAACGGCTGGGGCTTCCGGGGCAATCCGACTTCTGCTCTCCAGGGGGACACCTTTTGCTTCGGCAGAAGCTTTCCTTGGATGCAAGGTATTGCAGGCATCTGTGGAGTAGGGGATCATGTCCTTTCTTTCTGTTCCCGCCCCTGGGGACTGCTTTAGGACGTCCCATGGTCTGTATTCCCCAATGTAGTAATTAGGAAAACAGGATTTTTTGAGTACTCACCGTAATATCCTTTTCTAATTCGTTGGGGGACATAGCTCCCACCCATTTGTTTGTTCAAGGATCTCATAGTTGTCCGTTTGGGAGATTCTCCTGTATCGCTTTGACTTACTGTACCTTTTACTTGTTTTGCTTCTGCTTATGGACAGACTAAATTAGCTCAGTGTCTGTAGGTGGGGCATATCATGTAGGAGGGGCTACGATTTAGAATTCTGGGTTTCCACGTGGCGTAAACGCTGCAGAATTTCTGCTAAAAATCTGCAGCGAAAACGTTCATAAATTGAGCGCTTTTGAAATCCACAGCATGTAAATTTTATGCTGCGGAAACTGTCTTTTGTTGCCGGGTTCCCCAATAAATTAAATAAGAAAGTAAAACCTGCAACAAATAGCATATGTTGCTATTTTTGCGGCGGAAACCCTGCAATGCCACTGCAAAAATAGCAAATCTATAAAAAAATGTAAAGTTTTAAATTAAAATGACTAAAAAAGCCAATACTTACCCCCTGGACGTTTTTTTAATAGTGACGCTTTGTTTTGTTCTGAGTGCAGCTTGGCCTTCTGGGATGACGTTTCATCCCATGTGACTGCTGCAGTGGTCACATGGGCTACAGCATCATCTGCACTGTTTTCCGCAACGGAGATTCTGGACAAAAAACTGCACCACAGTTTAGTGCGGTTTTCTGTCCGGAACCCTGCGGGTTTTAGGTCCGATACGCTGCATAATTTTACGCAGCGTAACCGACCCACGGGGAAAATATCCTTAGTGTCAATCCTCCTGGTGGCAACCGCATTTACCCACGCTCTGTGTCCCCCAATGAACTGAACGAGAAAAGGATTTTACAGTAAGTACCCAAAAAATTCTGATATTTTTTTGTTAGTATTCAAAGAAAGATAATTTACAGTAGAAGTAAAGTTTAAAACTATTTCCGTTAGTGAGTTTTTGGGGGGACCCTCTTTTGATTTAGTCACATTGATTTTGTGATGCGATCGAGGCCCATACCTAGTATGGGCAGACGTTGTAAGGTCCCATCACTGTCTGACCATGTTTTCTGTTATTAGATCATAGTTAGGTTAACAACTGCCTGGGTACTAGTAATACACAGGCTAATGTACTGGCATATATACTGTAGATATATGCCAGTACATTATAGTTATAAAATCAAAATAAAAAATCCCCCTATGGGATAAAAAAAAAAGTGAAATCAATAATCAAAAATAATAGCGGTAAAAAAAAATCCACTTAAATACAAATTTTGCAATAAATATTAGCCCATTTGGTATATTGTCACGACCGTTGCAAAGGCCTTTTTCTAGACATTTATAGACTCCTTTATAAAGACCTGTATATGCCATAATATATAAATAAAAACTTTTTTTTGCATTTCTGCCAAAATAAACATTAATATAAATTAAACGCTATTGTGTATGTACAAAACAAATGGCACCTACAGAAAGTACAACTGGCCTCACATACAGCTATGTTGAAATCTACAAATTGTTCTGGCCCTCAAGGCCAAAATTGGTCCAGTTCTCAAGGTCTGAAGTATAAGTTGTATTATTGTTTATGCTTGTTTTAACAAAACCTAGAAATTAATGATAACCCTAAACAGGAGATAAACGCAGCACGATCTTTCTGCTCGATTATTTAATCGGCACTACTGCGCATGCGCCGAATAAGGAGCAAGGGCGCTGCGCATGCGCAGTAGTGCCAATTAGAACGTCGAGCAGAAAGATCGTACTGCGCATGCGCCTAGTAAAGAGCAGGGATGCGCACGCGTTGGATAGTACGGTGCTTGGCATGAACGCGCTGATTACGCTGCCTGGTCCCTGTCAATCAATGTAAGAAGGGAGGGAGGTTGAACTGGGTAGCGACGTAAGAGCATTTAGGAGCAACGGTGACTCCCTCATTGTACCTAAATGCTCTTTAGCATAAACTTAGTAAAACTTATTTTTCTACAAAGGAGGCAGTAAGCATAAAATGAAAATAAATGCAGCGTGAGCACAAAAAGCTAGACCGGGGTTTAGGGGGCCCCGTTCCAGAGAGAGGTGGGACCCGCATCTATCTGACATTTATGACATATCCTGTGGACAAGTCATAAATGGCCCTCATGGGAAAACCCCTTTAATTTTATTCCTCTCCTATTGCAGACAGAGCAGTGGGAACTATGGCAAAATTAAATCCGGATCTGGCAATGTTCGAACTGTGACCCTCAATCATATTATACAGACTTTTGTGTCCCTGAGATTTGGGGGATGTAAAAGTGTATTCGCTTTTGGTTAGTGCCGAGTTGCCTGTTTAGGTGTAACTATGGTAATTATTCATTTAATAATAAATGTAATCTTTTTTTAGGGAAATACCATACATCTTCTGTTTCAACTCCGATTGCTGGTTATCCAGTTCATCCTTCTGAAATGATCATGTATCTGTGTATAGTAACCAAAAACCGGATCTCCCCTGGTTCTGCTTTCCTTTCAACTGTTTTCTCTGTGTTATAGACAGCGGAATTTCTTTCGAGACCGGAATTTTGGTGGCATCTGTGATGCCTGGTAGTCCTGCTGCCAAGGAAGGATCACTCACGGTTGGTGACCGAGTAGTGGCTGTAAGTAGAAAGCGGTTTGCTTAAATTCACTACAAGTGTGCGAGGTTAACATACAAACTAGAGCGTATAGGGCACATTGCTAGAACACAACCTGGCCACCAAACATTACAAGAACACTCTCAAAAATGTTTTGGGTGAAGCAGCCCCCCCCCCCTACGCTCCAAACCACCTGGCAAAGACGTCGACATCCTTGGCACGCGCCTCAGTCCTGCTTTCTTCAGCGGTGCTCAAGGTGTGCCGACCGTCTGTGGAGAAAATCGCATTTGTCAGCAGATTTCTTCAATTACAAATTTATGTTGAGAACATACAACGCTGCCCCTCACCGTGCCAAACAAGTATATTTCACCTCTCTCATCTCCACACGATCGAATAATCCAAAACGACTCTTTGATACATTTCATATCCTCCTTATGCTTAAAGTGCCAATCACAGATCTCAGTGATGAAGACCTGGCCGCTTATTTTAACGACATGTCACGTACTAGTATGTGACAGCCGTTAAGAGGAAGTGTGGAGTGGGCTCACGGGCTGAGCGCGCTCCATACTCAGCAGGTGACGTCTGTGTAATACAGCCGATACCTCACTGCAATTGGCGGAATCAAAGATCACCTCGATTCCGCCCATTTAACATCTTAAATGCTGTGGTCAATTGCTACCGCTGCATTTAAATTGTTAGAATAAGGAGGGCGGCCTTCTCCAACGCACCACCCCCACACGATGTGATCGGGGGTGCTGGTGGTGCTCATGGCAGCCTGGGGGCCTAATGAAGGCCCCCAGGTCTGCCATCTTTGTACTCCTTTAAAGCCTTCAAAGGAGACTGACCATATACAGTGTTTTCATTTGCTGGTTCTACTTCTCCTCTTCCTCTTGCTATCGGGGTTCCTCAGTCCTAGGTCCGCTCCTCTTACATCTCTACACAGCTCCTCTCTTCTCTCTACACAGCTCCTCTCTTCTCTCTACACAGCTCCTATTGGACAATCCATCAGCAGATTTGGCTTCCGGTACCATCTCTACGCTGATGACACCCAATTATATACCTCTTCCCATGACCTCACCCCTGCTCTAATACAGAACACCAGTGATTGTCTGTCCACTGTCTCTAACATCATGTCCTCTCTCTATCTGAAACTGAATGTTTCTAAAACTGAGCTCCTTGTGTTCCCACCATCTACTAACCTCCCTAAACCTGATGTCTCCATCTCTGTGTGTGGCACTATCATAACTCCTAAGCAGCACACCCGCTGTCTCAGGGTTATTTTT
This sequence comes from Rhinoderma darwinii, assembly GCF_050947455.1. Classification (NCBI taxonomy): domain Eukaryota; kingdom Metazoa; phylum Chordata; class Amphibia; order Anura; family Rhinodermatidae; genus Rhinoderma; species Rhinoderma darwinii. The sequence continues at coordinate 78,900,555 of NC_134697.1, read as the reverse complement.
GACTCGGATCTTTCCTTTACTCCTCACATTCAATCACTTTCACGCTCCGGTCATTTTCACCTCAAAAACATCTCCAGAATCTGCTCTTTTCTTACTGTGGAAACAGCCAAAACTCAAGTTGTCGCTCTGATTCACTCTCGTCTTGACTCCTGTAACTCATTATTAGTCGGTCTTCCCCTCACTAAACTCTCCCCTCTCCAATCTACCCTCAACGCAGCAGCCAGGCTCATCTTTATGACCAACCGCCACACCAACGCCTCTACCCTGTGCCAGTCACTGCACTTATTACTCTCACCCACAAAGCTCTCCCCAATGCTGCACCTCCTTACATCTCATCCCTCATCTCTTGTTTACCACCCTACTTGCGCTCTACATTCTGCCAATAACCTTAGAGTAAAATCCTCCATAATCCAAACCTCCCACTCCCATCTCCAATATTTTTCTCGTGCTGCACCCGTCCTCTGGAATGTGCTACACCAGACAATCAGATTAATTCCCAAGATCCAGTTTTAAACATGCCCTGAAAACATATCTTTTTAGACAGGCCTATAACATTCCCTAATCCGACTCCGTTCCCTGTCCCCCCTTTTACAATGGTCATCAGAACCTGACCATCTCATCCATCAGTATCCCCCGCATTCCCTGCACCCTAATGCACTTTGTCTGTCATACACAGATACCGGCTGGTGACCGGCTCATGAAGCTTTATGTGTATTACCCCATATGTATAAAAGATGGCTGGACCGTTGTACTGAACAAGTATTTATTTGTGTCTCCCTTATTTCCTCGTAGATTGTAAGCTCTTGCGAGCAGGGTCCTCACTCCTTGTTTAAATTGTAAATTAGTTTTGTTAATATGTAACATCTGATATTGCCTGTGCATGAACCCTCTAAATTGTAAAATGCTGCGGGATATGTTGGCGCTCTATAAAAGATTATTAGTATTCCATAAATGCCTGATGTCTAATGGAAATCCCCTTTAAACAGTTGTTTGGCTTTTACGTTTATGGAGTACAGATAATTTGTTTACTTATATTGTATCAATCTGTTAAGAACCATTAAAAGTCCCAGGTTCTAAGCTGTAACCAGTAGAATTCTGACTATGCCCCTGAAGGTGGCCATACATATACGATAACTATCAGCTGAACGACTACCCTGAAACATGCACAATGGTCTTGGCCGAGCTTGCATGTTTATTTCAATTGGAAAAGGAAAATCGGGCAATGTTGGACATTTGTAACAGCAGTTTATCTCCCACGGCATCTGACGTGGGGGGCGCTCATATAAATGTGATTATTTGCCAATCCAGACAAAATCGAAAGGTTTGGTCCCATTTGTTTTTGACCAGATTAAAGGTGTGCTCTAAGATTTCAGCAAACAAAGCTTAATCTCTGTTTAACATTCTCTCTGTATCAATTCCTTTTGGTTTTCAAATTCTCTGCTTGCAGTCATTTGATAGGAACCTTTATTGTTTATTTCGGAGGATAAAAATTTGCCCTGGTCTTATGATGGAAGCCGGTGTATGACTCATAAGACACTCATTAGAAGACACTGCTCTGATAACTAACAAATCGTGCACCCGAGTGTCCATCATATGACCAATGGTGAACGATAAAGGTTCCTGTGGAATTACTGCAAGCAGAGATCTTGAAAACCAGAAGGAACTGGTATAGAAAGTGTATTGAAAAATGTTCTACATTTTCATTATTCAATAAATAACCTTTTATTTTCTGAATCCAGAAAACCTAAGGCGATGTTCACATGTAGCAGCTTTGCTGCAGATTTTCTGTCCATTTTTTTTAAAGTCTGCACCATACAGTATATGTTTCTGCTGCAGAAAGTGCACGGATTTGAAATGTTCCCTATTATGAAATGGGGAGAAGAAAACGGCAAATCTGAATCACAAGTAATCTCGCGAGATTACGATGTAACCTGTCATTTCAAACGAGATTACGCTTGCCTTGCTGGAATCTCACAGAAAAGATTCAGACGTGTCAGGATTCTGAATACACGTCACGTCCTGGCTGGTAGTGATGTATATTCATTATCAGGACACTGCAGTAATGTTAGTGTTTGTGTATGAGGTTGCACATAGCGATATAACTAGATCGCTAGTGCAGTGTAAATGAATGGAGAGAAGTGCATGACGCTGATTGGTCACTGATTGGTCAGCGTCATACACTCCTCTGTACAACGCCCACTTGGTCTAAAGTAAAACATGCCCACTTGGGCATTAAGAAACTCATTAGCATAAAGCTAAAAATCGCTCAAAGTGGTTTAAAATAGATAGTTTTTTTAAATAAAAAGCATTATTTATTATTTTTTTATTTTTTTCAGTTACTTATATAGCGCCAACATATTCCACAGTGCTGTACAGAGGTCCTCTTTTTTTTACTGTCCCCATTGGGGCTCACAATCTAAATTCCCTATTTGTATGTTTTTGGAGTGTGGGAGGAAACCGGAGTACCCTGAGGAAACCCACGCAAACACGGGGAGAACATACAAACTCCATGCAGATGTTACATTACTGTCACCTACATTATAGCGCCGATCTCCTTATATAGGAGATAGGGCACTTATAATGTGGTGACAGAGCCTCTTTAAATGCGCATGCAAGGTTAACACAAAAAGGGGCGTTGCGATCTGTAGAGCACGAGGCGCCCTTCTGCTCTGCTGATCTATGAGGTTATAAAATAAGGACGTTCATTTTATGGTCAAATCACTTTAATAAAGCTGATTCCATGTTTAAACTGTGACCGGTACAATTTGAGTTAATTGATGCTAAGCATTATATTTCATTGCAGATTAATGGTATATCTTTGGACAACAAATCTATCACAGAATGTGAGGCTCTGCTTAGGAGCTGCCGGGAATCACTCAGCGTCTCTCTGTTAAAGGTAATTTTAAAGTTTCATCTATTCATTTCAGTGGAGCGGAGCTGTAATATCACTCAACCTATAGTCAGATGTGGCTCTGTTTCTGGAACAAAGCAGCCATGTTTTTTCAAATCCTGGATAACCCCTTTAATTTTTTTTTTAGGGGAGGAGCATTTCTTGTTTGTTTTATTTTTTTTTATATTTTTTTTATAATACAGTACGGTGTAAACATTGTTTTATTTTATCCTATGGGTCTCTATGTGCCCTATGTGTTTTTTTTTCTTATTATTGTTTACTACATTTACCACACAGTTGCATACATGTGTTGGCATTTACGCAGGAGCTGTCCCTGTGCTGTTATTCATGGGCGTTTGCTTCAACTTATAGTTGGCATACCACAGTAAGGGCTTATTCAGACGAACGGGATATACGTCCGTGCAACGCGCGTGATTTTCACGCGCGTCGCACGGACCTATATTGGTCTATGTGGCCGTCCAGACAGTTGCGTGATTTTTACGCAGCGTGAGTCCGCTGCGAAAAACTTGTGACATGTCCTATATTTGTGCGTTGTTCGCGCATTACGCACTCATTGTAGACAATGCACCACACGGAAGCACTTCCGTGGGACGAGCGTGATTCGCGCAACAGCAGTCAAACTATGAATGAAAACCGAAAAGCAGCACGTGCTTTTCTGTTTACAAACATCCAAACGGAGTGTCATAATGATGGCGGCTGTGAGAAAATTACGCAGACGCGCATCATACGGGGCTGACACACAGAGCTGTTATGTACGTTTGCGCGCGCAAAACGCACACCCTCGTGTGATTCCGGCCTAACAGTCGGCCCTTTAACTTCTTAGATGACGCTGTCCATAGTAACCGCAGCACTCTAGAATTTAGATGAAAGGAAAGGAACACCCTGTGTCATTCCATCACTAGGCCCTGTGACGTGATCGCTGGGTGTTACTGGGTTTCATATGGCAGCCGGAGGAATAACCTTTATTATCACACATCGTTGCTCTCTTTTTCTTTCTTTCTCTCTGCTAAGCTCTCATTTTCTCTCCTTTTTTTTTGTTTTTTCTTTTTTTCGTTATTCTTTTTCTCTTTTTTTTTTTTATTTCTCTCTCTTTCTCTTTTTCTCTCTCGGATACAACTACAATACTCATCTGCACAGCTTCAATTAAGGTGTTACACATCACTGCAGAATATCTTATGCCAACTGCGTTATTTCATTTTTTTGGGCGCTATTTTTGACGTGGAAACCGCGCCTAAAATCGCCTCCCATTGACTTCAATGGTAGGCAGAGGCGTTTTTTTCCCGCGAGCGGAAAAAAATAGCTCATGGGAAAATGAAGCGTCATGCCCTTTATTCAGGCGTTTCCGTCTCTTACCTCCCATTGTCAGCAATGGGAGGCAGAGAAAGCGGTTTTCGCTGCGTTCTTCGACCGCGGCACTCAACGGCCGCGGCCGAAGCACGCCGTACTTTTTCTGCCCTCGGGTCAAAATCTGTCTCAAAATTCCTGAGAGAATTTTGAGGCAGATTTTTTTTGCCTGCAAAAAAAACCAGTGTGAACTAGGCCTCAATGTGTTTCTGGGTCACCCTGGCCCCTTTTTCAGGCTCTCTGTTAATACTCTGCCTGACAAAGAGACAGGTTGTACCTGTTTGTCAAATTGATATGTAATCTCTCCATTGTGGAACTTTACATCTCGGATTAGCCGACACCCTGAAATCTGCAACATTTCTTTTCTTCCCTGCATTGTACAAAGTTCCTTGTACAGCTTCATAATGTAAAGGCTTCGTTCACATCTGCGCCAGGGCTCCGTTCCGACGGAATGGAGCCCTGACTGACACAAACGGAAACCATAGGTTTCCATCACCATTGATTTCAATGGTGACTGATCCGGTGCTAATGGTTTCCGTTTGTCTCAGTTGTGCAAGGGTTCCATAGTTTTGACGGAACAGGGTCATGGTCCCATTCCGACGGGAAGCTCTGACGGAACGGGACCCTGGCGCAGATGTGAACAAAGCCTTAGATTGCCTCGTTTTTTGGTTCAAGATAAGGATGTATTTCAAAGGCAAGTCTGGTAAAGTACATGTATGGAAATGTTATTCAGACCCTTTCCTTTGTGTCTCTTTTGTTTTTGCCGTGTTTTTCGCCAGCGACCATTAAGCGCCACGGGCAAAAAACGCAGAGAAAAACTCTTTCTCTGCCTCCCATTGATGTCAATGGGAGATCAGAGACGTAAACGCCCAAAGATAGGGCATGCCGCTTTTTTCCCGCGAGCGTTTTTCCCGCTCACGGGAAAACAACGTCTCCGCCTCCCATTGAAACCAATTTGAGGCGTTTTTCGACATTTTTTTTGCGCGGTATCCGTAATACTCTGTGAACTCCCCCCTAACAGCAACAGTGCCTCATCTACTACATGCATTTTCTTATGCATTTTCTTATGGCCTTTGACTACGTAGCATTTAATCATAGGTATATAATATATTCAGTATACAGCAATTAATCTTTTTTTGGAAACGAAATTATCGCTTATATAATAATTTGTGATCGTTAACTCTACGTAGCTATTAACTTTGCAAAGTGCATTTGATTAACTTAATCCTTCGCGTAAGCAACAGTAATGAACATTTTTCTCATAGGTCTTCCCACCAACTACATCTTGGAGTGGACAAAACCTCTTTGAAAACCTGAAGGATTCTTGTCGCATTCTCCCGCCAAACATTCAGGCTCAGAATAAGAGGAATCTAAAGAACAATAGCTCAACGCAGACTGACATCTTTCGCACAGACATACTTGATCTCAAGAAGGAGATTGGAGACTGCGGTGGATCAGAGCGAGCGCTTCAGTTGAGCTGCCACAGTCACTCCGAGCACAGCTTGGGGTCTGTAGGTGGAGATGCTTTCATGGGAGGTGGCTATGATCTGCTAGAGGAGGAAGGTAGACCTCTTGTCTATACTGATGCTATTACAGATGCCCTGGTTGAGGCATCCGCCGGTAAGAGGAGTAGTGGCACATGGCCAAAGGTTATGGTAAGCCCCGGACACTCGCAAAGTGAGTTCACGGTCTTCAAGAGACCAAGACATAGAAAGTCCATCTTTGATCCAGAGACATTCAAGAGGCCTCAAACACCTCCAAAACTAACTTTTATGACTTCTGGATCCGTTATATCTCACTCATGCCATCCTTCGAAAGTAGACCGGCCACCGTCTCCTCCAACGCCTCCCAAACGCAGTGACTCCATTAAGTTTAAACATAGACACCAGTCCAGCTCCGCTTCTGATTCCACTGTAACTGCTGGTTCACCACCTACTAGTCCTTTACCAACTTCAACTCTTACCAGCTCCCAAGAGAGTACCCATAAAACCCATCATACTAGAGGGGTTGGAAAATGCTGCAGAGAGGATGGGGTAGACTGTTTTTTGACAGGCTGTAGAGGAAGTGGAGATGTGGAAAGCTGCTTGCAGATGGCCGAAGAGCCTGAAGTGAAGAGGCCCAGACCTCTGTCTGCACCGGCTTTAAAACACAGATTGGCACCTGTCACTTTTTCCCACCATTCACTACAAGTAATTTGTTTTTGTTTTTAATTTCAATTCATTTTCTCTAGTTACAATACTTTAATGTACACTGAGATCTACTAACTTTTATTAACATGTTACAATACTAATTATCTTTTTTATTAAATGGCAGATACTTTTCAGTCACCTGTGAAAGTGAATAGCTCCCCTATACTGATTACTTTTTGTCTCTCTTCACAGAAGTTTTCCCCTAGTTCTGAGGATCGCCTGTCTCCTGAGCTTAATCATGAGTGGGTTAGGTTTTCTCCCACCCGTTCTCCCCGCCATAGTGACATTTTTGCATCTACCTTGTATAAATCTGGTATGTCAGGTGAGTTTGTAAGAATTTGTTAAAATGAACAATGGTTTATTTAAAACCTATATTTTAATACTGCTTCTGATATTGAATTTTGTAGATAACTTTATTATGCATAGCCTAAAATTGCATATTAATTAGGTACTGTACCTCGGAGCCTCGCTCCATGTCCTGCTGTTACCGCAGTTTTAAGGAATCCAATCTACACCGCTTGGAGTCATCGTGTTCCGTCTAATAATTGTCCCTCCTCTACAGGCCAGGTCTGCTCTCAGCACATGCATCAAAGGTACCATTTTTTTTTTTTTTTTATGTTTGCTTGTCCAACACATACAAATGTGTCCTTCCTTACCGGTCATCTTATCTAAACATATACTGAGATGTATGGTGTGATGACCAGCTTCATTTTTTTTTTTTTTTTCCGATACTGGTTTTGTGATTTTGCAATACTTGAGATGTCTATTCTATATATGTCTGTGTGGCCGCCCACTGGTTGTAATGTGAACTACATCTTGTCGAGGGTTTTGCTAGTATGTCGTAATATTGTATTCGTATAATTGTATGAGAAATGGAGTCCTTCACCAAATTCAAGCAAAGGTAAGGATGGACACATCTGTTGTACCCACATAAGCCTTAAAATTAATCCATTTTTTCTTGTGCCTAAAATGACTCTGTACCGAATTATTGCTACCAAATTAGGGATGGCGGAGTTTACATGCGAACCGAGGCAGGAATGGTTATTGTGTTAGAAGCCAGGGGGCCATATTGTACATAGCTCCACTCACTCACTTGTGCACATATGCAGTGACAATCAGGTTGCCCAAACACTTAAAGACCTATGTGTACATTCGAGGGGAGCTATTGACGAAGTTGTCAGTTATGGTAACTTAGATGGTACCAGTTTTATAAAAAAAAATTTTTTTCTCTAAAAGTGTTAAAAGATTTAGATTTGATATAACTGTATTCTAACTCCATACAGTGCACAACACCATGGTAGGTTAAGCTTGGACCTGAGTCACAAACACCCAAGTGAATACTGTGATACCTCCCGTCCTAGGGTACCACATGGTTCCAACTCTCTGCCTTCCAGTGCACGTTTAGGTAAGTAAACCCATTCTTCGTTACCAATTTATGATATTTGTTTAAATTGAGTATGGATTGTGGTAACAAACGCTGGACATTTATTTATTAAAAATTGTCAATAATGGGTTAACTTGTTAATCGGTTTTTACTTGATTTAACACTCCACATTCTATAACTGTATTTATTAAGATACTTAAGTATGTAAAAAATCATTTTTTTGTTATAAATACTTGCACATTAGATATAATTCACTAAATATTTATAACCGGCAAACCCATTTTTAGTCTTTTTTGTTTTCCCTCCCCGTCTTCCAAGAGCCATACATTTTTTTATTTTTCCATTGAGCTAACCGTATGAGGGCTTGGTTTTTGCAGAACGAGTTGTAGTTTTTAATGGCACCGTTTAATGTATTGAAAAACTGAAAGAAGAAAAAAAATTATTTTGTGGAATAGAAAGAAAACTGCAGTGGGAGGGTGGCGCTTGATTCTCTCAAGCGAGACGGAGCTATGTAAAAACGTGGCCAGTCAGGCTGATGCGTAACCAACGCTCCCTCCACAACTCTTTAATTTGCAGGTCCATGCGATTACGGCGATACTAAATCTATATAATATTTATAGAGGTTTTTTTACTGCGAATTTTGCAGATGACAACACTGTTTTTTTGCTTTTTTTTCTATCTATGAAAATAGAGTAGTGCAAAACCACACAAAGTTCTGGTTAAAATGTGTGGTTTTGCAGCAAATTTTATGACTGAGCAGCAGATTACCATGTATGTAAATCAATACACCCTAAAAAAAAGATTAAATCTTGACCCACTTCTGGGTCACCCAGGCGATCAGCTGTAATCTGCGCATTAAGTTAGTTAATTCCCCTGCAGTGCCACCACAGTGGAAACAAAGCATTACCTTGTTCCAATTGAATTTAATAGACTGTCTACGCAATGTTCGTATATGATCGGTCCTCCGGAGGTAGAGACGCTCTTTGTAGCAATCTCTGCTGTAACTGATTCAAGAAGGTCTTGAGTGAGGGAAGCCTCACCAATAACGCAGTATGCACTACGATGGGATTTTTAAAACTGCTTTTGTAAACCTGACCACCCCTATAGGATATATTATTGCATTTTGTTTTTCTTCACTTTTTTTTTTTTCCTGCCTATTAGGATCTTCAAGAACCGAACGCATTAAAATCCCATTAACGCCAAGATATCTGAGGTGCCCAATGAGTTCAGACAGGGGTAAGTCCATTACAATCTATCTGTGTGCAATTCTATGATGATCTTGGGAAATTGTGTTAACATTACAACATAATTATTGTGTCTAGTATCTCCTTTTTCCCTTCCATAGTTTTTTGTGTTCTTTAACAAATGTGGTCAGTTCACATTTGGGAGAGAATTAAAAATTGTTCTGCATTACTCCAACATCTGAATAATTGTCCCATAGCGTAATGTATTGTCAATAGTGTATAACTTTTTTTTTTTTTTTTTTTTGGGGGTAACAAAATGACAGTTTTACAATTGGCTGCTAGGAAGCTAATGAAAAATGAACAAACTTCGGCTGAGTTCTAATTTTAATAACTTTTTTGCCATGTTTAGATTTTGGTGGAAAGTCTTTTTGGGCGAGTCCAATCTTTTTCATGCTGACATTTAAAAAAATTGTTTGCGCTGTCTATGGTGCAGTTCTGCTGCAATTTTATTGGCTTTAATGGGGAAACCCATAGCAGTAAAAACGATATTATAAATAAAATAAAAAAATACAAGCACTTTGTTGATATACAGTACCATTTGTATTTTTTTCCATAGAAAAGTTTTCTAGAACGGATTTTCTAAAAATCACAATCTGGGCAATCATTTCAGCAATCATAATTTACTAAAAATGTGTTCAACATTCTAATATATTTTATGTTTTAAAGGGGTTGGCCACTTTATCTGGACTTATTTGTGATGTGTGACAGGCAGGAAAATATTACACTTACTAATAGACCATTACCAGTTATGCTCTTTTTTTCATCCTATTGTAAGGCTGGGTTCACACACCCTATTTACGGACGTAATTTCAGCCGTATCGGACGCTGCCGTCTGAACATACCCTAAGACTCACTGATCTCGTCCATCCTAGCGTGTGACATGGAGGAGCATGTGACCAGTCATGACCATGCCCGAATATGGCTGGACTTCCTGGTATCTATCTGCACATGCTCTGGTTGTCTGTAATCACCTCCCTCCTCACGTCACCCCCCCCCACCCCAGTATCACCATTCATCAGATAATCTCCCCCCCAGTATCATCCCCCCCCTGTAAGCAGAAGCTATATCACCCAGGTCGGCACGATCTCCTCTCTACACTGCAGTACAGCGCTGTACTACTTGTAGCAGCAGCTGTGGCCAGCTCTTGCCGGCGGCTCTGATAGCTCCTGTGCCGTGTAACATGTCAAGAGAGTCTTCCTTCTCTGGTCACACAGGACAGGAGCAGCTGCTGCTACAAGTTTACATTACTATCCTCCGTGCAGAGAGGAGATCGCGCTGACCTTGGGAAGGTAAAGTCTTTCTATAGGGAAGTGATACTGGGAGGGAGATGGTACTAATGAAGGGGGATGATAGTGGGGGGGGGGGGGGGATACTGTAAGGTGCCATTAGTGATTGTAATGTACCGGATCTGCGACATATTTTGAACAAATTGTGTGAGCCCACCTGCCACAACAAGGTGACCTCTATAAGGTGGGTCCCTACACTGCTGATACATCCAGAACTGGGGCTAAGCCTACATATACTTGGGGATGGTAGGAACCAGCATTAAACTAATTAAAATCACCCAGGGCAGAATGGAAGGAGTGCAAGAACAAAAATGGAGGCAGTTACCAACTCCACGTATATGCAATACTTAAGAGACTACAAACTTTGATCAGCATATTCCAACAAAATGAAACAAAACGTGTATACAGGTGCAAGGAAACCTAAGACTGCAAACAATACAATATCCAAAATGGGTGACAGCACTCTGCAAATTCTAATGCCACCTAAACACTATAAATAAATATGTATTGCTGCTGAATCTACTTACAATAGTGAGGTTCTTAGCGCACATTTTGATCAAATTGTGTGAGCCCACCTGCCAAGACAAGACGACCTCTATAAGGTGGGTCCCTACACTGCTCATACACCCAGAGCTTAGTCCCTAGATTCACCAGCAATGCATATTTATTTATTTAAAGAGTTTAGGTGGCATTAGAATTTGCAGAGTGCTGTCACCCATTTTGGATATTGTATTGTTTGCAGTCTTAGTGCCGTCGCCATTTCTGGATATAGTGTGTGTGTGTGTGTGTGTGTGTGTGTGTGTGTGTGTGTGTGTGTGTGTATATATGTGTGTGTGTGTATGTGTGTGTGTGTATATATATATATATATATATTTATTTTGAGTGGGAAGGGGGGAATACTTTATTTACAGATGGGGATGGGTGGATCTTATTTTTTTTTAATACTTTCTCAGATACAGCGAGGCACACTGTAAAATGGTAGCTGAGGTGCTGAGCTCACAATGTGATGACAGACACGCAGGGATGCATGCTGGGATTTTTAGTTTCACTTTTCAGATGTCCCACCCACACAAGCCTGCAAACTTGCAGTATTATGGGAGCATGATAAAGTGGAGTGGTTACATAATTATCTATATATACTTTATTTTTCCTCATACCAGTTCTTTTTGGCTCTGTTTATTGTCTGAGGCACTTTGGATATTTTATACTGATGGTGGCCAACCCCTTTAATTCTTCACCAATTTCAGCACTGATTTGCTGTTGCCGAATGGGAACTTCCTGTTTGCATCCAGACGCTGGAAGCCCATACAAACGTAACACTTTTCACACTGAAATGTTCACTACAATTGTAGCAAGTATAGGCTGTCCTCTGTAAACTAAAAATATGATACATATTACCTACACTGTTACATTGTTGCAAACTATGAGGACCGGAGAGATTTGTGACAATAAGTATTTCTTGCTCGTGTCATTGGGAGGCGGAAACTAATCCAAAAGTGTTCGCTCCTTCTGCACGGCCCATACCACTTCTGCAGATGCTGAGCTAATCCGTTTTTGCTTAGGCAGAGCTTCTTTCTATTTTTCTTATTTTTTTCTATTCTAGATGGGAAACCGGGATGACATCATCTCCCTGTTGTCCTCTAGTCTAGTGGGCATTTATTGACCCAATTACATCCTCCTTAATGAATGCAAAGTGGAACAGCGCAACACAGCTCCTCTGTTGCCCGCCGGCCATCGAGTCACCCAGTCCTCCCACAATGGACATACATTCACGTCCAAAGGATGACACGAGCACAAGGGCTGTGCCGGCACCATCCGCAGCGGGTGGTTACTGTAATATACAGACGAAATCTCAATGCAACGATAGCTAGCTCCAATCCCGGCCGTTTAACCCCTACTGATCTAGGGGGAGGGGCAACCTCTGTCACCGCATGGACGCGATAGGATGCCAGTGGGTCGTAAATTGGTTGCCGAAGCCTAATAGATGACCTGTCCGTGTGTTACGGACAGGCAACAATGCTTTGGTATGCGGAATATGTTACATAGTTCTGAATATTTTATTGAACAAAATAACTTGCTTTCATGTACACAGAAATTCGCCTGGTTGCATTGTCTTTCCTTTCTGTTCATAGGTTCCCTTTCGCAGTCAGAGTGCAGTAGCCCCAGCCTGGCCAGTCCTCCACATTCTCCCCTCAATTTAGAAACGTCGTCGTTTGCAAGTAGCCATTCACAAATTTCTATCGCCAGCTTGCCTAGAATTTCCATCAGCACTGTACCCATGGGGGAACGCAGGAAAGACAGGTAAAATGACATTTTGTTTTTTCAACATAAATGTGCAATTTTAATTTTTTGGTGAAAATAATTTGGTTCGAACCATTTAATAAAGTAACATTATTTAATTTTAAGATGTTATATAGCAGACCAAGATCATTTCCTGGGATTTTCTCCCATCTCTTTACTGGATTTACATCCAGGTCCATAACTATATCAACATGAATAGGAGAAATATTCTTACAAATATTATTATATTGCAAATTATATTATAGAGCCGTGTCAGGATATATTCCCAGGATATATTCAACCCTTCGCGCCAGTTAAGCGAGTGAATTAAAAGTTAAAACATTTTGCTATCGAACTGAAATCTTAGATTGTTTATATACTGCAGTATGGATAATAGACAAAATGGGGGATAGGAGGTAGGATCCAGCGCTGTGGTGCATTTAAAATAGAAACAACGTTTCCAAGTTTAATGTCCAGTGGTATAGGTCCAGGGTGTAGATAAAGTGGGAAGAGGGTATCCTCTGTGGCCTACGCGTTTCGGACGTCGCTGCGTCCTTAGACTTGGCTGTAAGTACCACTGGACTTTCCATTTTAACCCAGGACATTAAACTTGGAAACGTTGTTTCTATTTTAAATGCACCACAGCGCTGGATCCTACCTCCTATCCCCCATTTTGTCTATTTGAATCCGTGTGCCGACACGAGGAACCGGGCGCTGTCAACGACACACAGGAGTGTGTCGGGTGAGCTGGAGGATTCCTCCACACGCTTTCTTCAGTATGGATAATACTCTTAAAGTGGATATAGAAAAATAACAATCTCTGCTATGAGTCTCAAATATGGTAATTTCCTTTTCACTAATATAGCAATGGTACATCAACATCCTAAACTTTGCAACCATAAGGCTATGTTCACACAGAGTTTTTTGCAGGCAGAAAATTCTGCCTCAAATTCCGTCTGGAATTTTGAGGCAGATTTTGATCTGCCTGCACGCCGTTAGCCGCGTTTTTAGCGGCGTTTTTCACCCATTGAGCGCCGCGGGCAAAAATATGCTGCAAAATACGCTTTCTCTGCCTCCCATTGATGTCAATGGGAGGTCAGAGATGTAAACACCCGAAGATAGGGCGTGTCGCTTCTTTTTCCCGCGAGACGGTTTTTCCGCTCGCGGAAAAAAAACTCCTCCACCTCCCATTGAAATCAATTCGGCCTTTTTTGGAGCCTTTTCCGACGCGGTTTCCGCGTCAAAAAAAACTCTGTGTGAACTGACCCTAACAATTGCATGGAGTGTTTTTTCTATTATTATTATTATTATTATTACTGGGGAGTTTTGTCATAGAATGCTTAATTTACTGGTTGGTGAAAAAGGTGTAAACTGCTCCAAATTTTTGAAAATGCCACGCATGGCATGATATATTTGGCGCATGTTAAAGGGACCAGTCACCTCTCCTGACATATGTCTATTTTAGTTAATAATTGTATTCCTCATGAAATAACATTCCTGTAACATATTTTTTAGAACTCTGCGTTGTGCCATTCTACCGTTATTCCACTTAAAAATTTATGAATACAATGATTGCTGGGTTCCACCATTTCCCTTTGCAAAGGGGTCACTACAGTCTCACTCTGCCAGCACTAATTGGACATGGTCAGTCTGTGTAGGGACACCCCCCCCCCCCCAAACTAGGGTTGTCACGATGCCAGAATTTGGACTTCAACACCGATACTTTGTGTAGTATTGCGATTTCGATATCAAAACGATTTCGAAACCAAAACGATACTTTTACAACAGTAATAAAAAAAAAAAAAGTTCTTCCATTTTCTGATGTGAGGCGCGTGGTGTGATTATGAATTTTGAATGTGCCTCACATTAATAGTAATTAACCCCATCATGTTTCTCAGTCATAATGGGTTAATGTGTAAGGTACGTGATGGGGTTAAGTACTATTAACGTGAGGCATATGGAGGATGGAGGTTAAATTCATCATCGCACCTCGTGCCTCAATAAGTGATAGAAAGCAGTTTTTATTTTTATTTTTTTACAGCGTACACATCATAAATGACGCAAAAAAATTGTTGTGCAGGTTATTACGGCCGCGCCAATACCGAATATGTGTATACTTGATGTATTGAGACTTATTTTAATGTTTATTGTAAAAAAAAAGGTGTATGTGTATTTTTTATTTATTTAACATTACTTTTTTTACTTTATTTTTAAACTTTAATGTACTGGCATATATCTATATTACAGTACATTAGCCTGTGTATCTATATTACAGTACATTAGCCTGTGTACGGATAGTACACAGGCAGTTGTTAGGACATACCTCAGTATGCCCTAACAGGAAATATGGTAAGACAGCCCTGGGGTCCTTCAATGGACCCTGGGCTGTCTGCCCATATATGGTATGTCCCTCAATCACGTCACAGGGTTTGCCTTTGACGCGATCCAAGGGGCATCCCCCCTTCTCATTTTCTCCTTGAATACTGCGGTCAGCTTTGATTGCAGCATTCAGGAGAATAGCGGCGGAGATGAGGTTTCTCTGATCTCCGCCGTTAGACCGGGGCTGCAGCTGTGCAATACAGCCATTGCCCCGCTCCTGACAATAAGTGTGCATGCGGTCAGCATGAGGGGATGCGGCGGGTGCTGCACTAATGAGCGGCGGTTCAGGCACTGAAGACAGAACATGAGGGTGTTTTTGCAGTGTGTGGCCGCCATGTTCGGTCTTCAGTGCCGCTGCTTATTAGTGCAGCGCTGGTCCCATCACATCATGCTGACCGCGCACACACACTTGTCAGGACTCAGGAGCGGGGCAGTGACTGTATTACACAGCCGCAGCCCCGCTCTCGTGCATTCATGGGTTACTATACTGAGCTGTGCGGCTGCACAGCTTAGTATCGAAATACATGAAATAACGGTATTGAACCGTTTGAGGGCGCACGTTATCGAAACCGTATCGAAATTTCCCTACTCCTAACTGGTAACACCCAGTTGTCAATTTATTCTGAAATTTCTGGAGGAAGAACGGGAATGGCACAATGTAGAGTTCTAATAAAAGATGCTCCAGAATTGTTTCATGGGGAATACAATTATTTACTGAAACAAACATATCAAAAGAGATGACTGGCCCACTTTAAACACACTACTCATCTTTACATCCCCGCATGAGTTATGTACATATATACCAATAGTGTTTGTGCCCAAAAATGGCACACGTCTTTAGTCCATTTAGTGCATTTCTAGACCATTCTGGCGCATTTTGCTTAGTAAATCTCCCCCAATATTAAAAAAAAAATATTCCCTATTTCACTTTTTTTATATAGAAGATTAATCCGAATTATATTTAGAAGGTTTATGCAGTATCCTGACTGTGTGTTTGTATGTTTAATAATCTGAATTTAATATCTGTAATGAAGTTGTTCCTATTACCAAAGTATGCTGTGTCTTGTGTTGTTTAATAGTTTTCAGTGTTTGCCTTAAGTGTCCGCTGTTAATTAACCCTTTTTTTTTATATTTCCCTCTTTTCCCTCTTTTTAACATGGTCTGTTATTAAACTTCTCATTCCACCCTATGTGCAAATTTGCTTTCCCCACCATATCATGCATGTAACTTTTATTCACTCTTACCCCCCCCCATGTGATTGTTTTAACCTTGTGTCTTGCTACCTCTACATACCTTCCACTTTTTTTTAATGTATGCCTCATTTATTCCCCAAGTCATTACTTTCTTCCTCACTTTTCGTCTTCCAGATATGTCTTCCGCACTAGGTCCTTACTGAGGCTTCCAGCCCACTCCAGGCCCAGGTTTTCCTCAGTAAGATGCCTGAGGTCTGCCCCTTGTCTGACTTTTAGTCTTCTTGATTCTTGACTTCTGCCTAAAGGCTTTGTAAACGTTTTTGAAGCTTTTTTTTTTTTTTGGGTGATTTTAAACTTACTAAATTCCATGTATAAAAAATGTATTTAGTATCAGCGCTGCAGCTTCTATGTATCCACTATACATAAAATCTGCAAAACGCTGATGTCAGCCCGCTTAGCTAACAGCGACTCCTACGTGCCTCTTACACACACTATAACCCTAATACTGATCAAATTTAAGTTGATCAACTTAAATTTGATCTGTATTAGGGTTATAGTGTGTGTCAGAGGCACATAGGAGTCACTGTCAGTCAAGTTGACTGACGGATTCAGCTTACATCTACTTTATGTAGCTTCTTTGTAAAGTTGATACATAGAAGCTTCAGCGCTAAAGCAAAATGACATTTTCAACAAAACTATATTTAAAAAATGTTTAGGATTCCAAAACACATACATTAGGTTTTCATAGCCTTTAAAGAGGCTGTCACCACATTATAAGTGCCCTATCTCCTACATACTGTGATCGGCGCTGTAATGTAGATAACAATACAGTTTTTATTTTGGAAAAACTATAATTTTTTAGGAAATTATGAGCAATTTTAGATTTATGCTAATTACTTTCTTAATGCCCTACTGGGCGTTTTTTAACTTTTGACCAAGTGGGCATTGTAAAGAGAAGTGTATGACGGTGACCAATCAGTGACCAATCGGCATCATACACTTCTCTCCATTCATGTCCATTTGTACTCAGCACAGCGTGATCTAGTGAGATCACGCTGTGCTGTCACATACATCCACATTAACTTTACTGAAGTGTCTCGACAGTGAATAGACATCGCCTCCAGCCAGGACGCAATGTCTATTCACACTCCCGACACTTCGGTAAAATTTGTGTAGGACTTAATCGCTGCACAGCGTGATCACGCTGCGCTGAGTACAAATGGACATGAATGGAGAGAAGTGTATGACGCTGATTGATCAGCGTAATACACTTCTCTTTACAATCCTCACTTGGTCAAAAGTTAAACACCCAGTTGTCTATTAAGAATCTAATTAGCATAAATTTAAAATTGCTCATAACTTCCTCAAAAATGATCGTTTTACAAAATAAAAACCACTGTTATCTAAATTACAGCGCCGATCAGATTATGTAGGAGATAGGGCACTTATAATCTGGTGACAGAGCCGCTTTAAGTCTCTTCCTAATGTGTACTGATCATCTGCTGCTTTTCTAACCTCTTTCTCCACCCCTTCCCCTGATGGCATGCTAGAATGCTGTCTTGCTGTCCTCATACATTTACTTATCGGCTGCATTTTGGTGTATACTGTAACTAAAGCTTTAAGCTTTGTGTTTTCTTTAGCATTTGCATGTTGGTGCATGTAGTAATTCATCTTTGTCTTGGGTTTGTAAATCGGAAAATGTTGATTAATGAATATGTGCTAATGTTAAGGGGGTTTTACACTGGACGAACATAGAACGCTCGTTGCGGATAATTGTCCTGTGTAAACGGGAACGATCAGCAGATGAGCGAGCAAACGCTCGATCATCCGCTGGTCGTATCGTTTTAAAAAAGTTAAATATTATCGTTGTCGGCAGCACATCTCCCTGTGTAAACAGGGAGATGTGCTGACGACATGATAATAATATATGGGGATTAGCGATCGCAGTAAGCACCGCTCCTCCCCATGCATAGCTCCGTGTGACAGGAGCAAACCAGTGCCGATCATCGATGTCTCGTTGATCGGCGCTCGCTGCAAAGGCCTATTGTCGACCTGTGTAAAAGGGCCTTTAGTCTTAAAGAGTTGTTTACTTATTAGACGTGCTTTAGAGAGTTTCTAAATATTTAGTGCCTTCTTAATGAAATGTTCATCAGTCACTGTATTAGGCCTGGAACATGTACGAGATTTCACCCATCTGTAAACATATATACTATTTATCCTAGTTGGAAGCGGGCTAAGTATGAGAGAGGAAAATGTCATAAAATGTTTCAAATATGTCATAAAACTTACATAAAAGTCTGACTGCTGGGACCTATCAATCTCAAGAACAAGAGGGTTTAATTTCTTATTCTCAGTCAATTTTAACCTTTTCGCTGTGGCTGCAATTTTCCACACTTTTGACTTACACAAATAAAATTATATTCTATACTCATAACCCATTTATTTTATGAAAAAACACCTGGCACATTGTAAAAATTCCACCCAGCTTTGCATCAAAGTTTAATATGTAAAAAATGCATAAAAAATTATGTTAGTTAAAAGTTTGGTTTAAACCAAGCAGAACCTGAGCTGCCTGAAAGAAGATTTCCAAAGTTCATACATGCCCCTTATGTCTGTCTACATTCATATATTTTCACGTAATCCCTAGACCAAAATTCTCTGCGATCCAGTTGCTGGTTTACATGTGAGTCACGTAGTCAAGTGTCCGGAATAGTTGCAGGGGGTGATTGTATGTGCAACTGTTCATCTCCTCACTTCACTAGTAGGAACCAAAAGAAAAAAAGACTCCCCGTGAATGTGACAAACATAGAACACATGTCCTCTCTCATTGGTAAGAGGGGTGAGAACAGGAAGAAAAGTGTCTGTGTCACCCCCCTGGGGTCACCGGGAGGCTGCACAGAGGGAAGAGTTGACAGGCTCTCCGCTTTCTTCCTGCTCTCACTTGCAGCTCCTCCCTCCCTTATGGAGACACAGAACCAGGAATTAACATATTTCAACCTGCTCCTCGACTTCAAATGAGTGCCGTGCCCCAAATCTAACGTTTAAATGTAATAACGTTTATATACGTCCTTGACAGTGTAAGAATTAATGTATAGTTCATTTTCACTGCATATTCGAGCACCGCTCCATTGTGATCAGGGATCTGGCTCCCTTGTTAAGGGTTAGGGTCCCAGTTGCCAGAACCCTATGTCAAAATGTGTTTACCTAAAACGCCTTGCCAATGCAATCTAAAAATAGGTAGTTTTGCTTTGCTGGCAAAATAATTTGAAACTCCCGATTGGGCAGTCATTTGAATCATGGCGTCTGCTAGTACACCAGGTTCATTTTTTAACGCACAGGTTTTCTGTCCAATTACAGTAGTTTTAACAGGATGCTGCCCACCCAAAGGCCCAGTTTACACAGTTTTTCAACGTGGAAACCACGTCGGAATCAGCACCCAAAAACTTCTGAGATGGAGGAGGTTTTTTTCCACGGTGGCTTTTAGCCGCTCGCAGTAAAAAAGTGGCATGCTCTTTCTTGCCGTGGTTACGCCTCTGACCTCCCACTGAAATCAATGGGAAGCGGAGAAAGTGGTTTTCACAAAGTTTTTCTGCCCGCAGGGCTCAGTGGCCGCGGGCAAAAAAACGCCATGAAAATCCGCAAAAATTCCTGCCGAAAACTGTCTGAACAGGGCCTTAGTGTTTTTTTTTTAATCGCTATGGTTTTTAGCTTATAGTACCCATTGTGGCGCTTTCCCCTCCGAGTTATACCCTGCCTGGATTCCCATATTCAGCATACTGAACCTTTGTAATGAGTGCTTTTTAAACAAGTGATTGATGTGGAGGGGGGGGGGGGTAATATAGTAACTCAATCTGTTACTATAAAAGCCTCATAGTCCCACTCTGTTTAACTTTTCAATCAAATGGGTTTTTACATTGTGAACTATGGGCTTTGGAACAGGGCAGGGCTTGGGCTGCTTCATGTCGAAGAGGCAGCTTGCTTTAGCAGAAATTTTCCTCTACTGTTCAATTTCCAATGAAGACCAAGGCAGCCCAAACAACATTAGCCTATGATGTTACATTCAAAAATTGTAGATCAGGAGGTAAAAGACTTTCTACTTTTCTGCCATGTTGCTACAAGATTGTTTCATGAGCATGTAGAGAGTTTTCTTTGTCTTTCTTTCACATTATTCTTTAGTTTAGTGTTCTTTTTTTAACGTGCTGCAGTCATTTATATCATGCATAATATTTTTCAAAAACTTTAAATCATCTAGCAGTAAAAGCTTGTCATTGATATGTTGGTTGATACCACGATTATGCCTGTCAGTGGTGAAAAAACAAACCAGTCCTTTGGATGGCCAGATACCTGAATGTTCATTTTTCCAGAATGTTATCACTTTCATAGCACTTAATATTAATCAGCCATGAGTTTTGCAGGATCATAATATAAAGATTTTTCCTTTTTATCGTGTTATTTATTTTCTACGGTTATTTTTCGAAGAGCGGATATTCAGATCATAACAAAAACAGAACAGAGGACGTATTGCTACTGTAAGGGGGTTCCCAGTATGACATAGATGTTACAGCTGAACATATTTTTTTTTGTTAACTAGTAGCAAGACCAAGTAGAGAGGTCTTTAACCTTCGGGCGACATTCAACGTACATGTACGTCACCGCCACAAAGGTTTCGCGCATGTGATGGTGCGGGCTCAAAAGCTGAACCCACGCTATCACTTGCTATCACTTGTATTATACAGCTGACAACTCACTCTAATGGCCGTGTAACCCCTTAGATGTCGCTGTAAATTCTACCAGCAGCATCTAAGTTGTCAGAGAGGTCATGGCCTCCCGTTGTCAGCTTATTGGTCCCCGTGACGTGTTTGCATGGTGCAAATGGTTTGCTAAGGCAGCTGGGAGCCTAATAATGAGCCAGAGGCAGGCATTAATAACAAAAAACAACAACCTATACATTATTGGAATCGCAACATCTATAACGACCCGAAATCTAAAATTATCCTGCTATTTAACCTGCACTGTGAACGTCGTTAAAAACAAAATACTAAAACAACCCGGAATTGTTATTTTTTGTTTATCCAGCCGCCCAAAAAAAAAAAAGCGAATAAAAAGTGATCAAAAAAAGTCTTATCTACCCTAAAATGTGAACATTAGGTACACGTTAAATCGCCCCGCAAAAAACAAACCCTCACTCGATCGAAGGAAAAATATAAAAATTTATGGCTCTCAGAATATGGTGACATAAAAACATGGTTTTTATTTTTCTTTTTAAAAGTGTTTTTTAATTGTGCTAATGTAGTAAAACATAAAATAATTATATATGTTTATTTGGTATCGCTGTAATTGTACTGACCCACAGAATAAATTAAACGTTTTACACCGCACGGTAAATGCCGTAAGAAAACAAAAAAACTGTTAGTTTCAACAGGTGGTTATCAAGGCCCTTATATTTTGGAACCAGAACGGGGAGGAGGGCCCAAGTACTTCTGGAAGCCTGTATTGTACCAGGGTAAAACTTTTTAAGCTAAGTACCCCTAACTGCAAAGAAGGGAAGGTCCCAAAAAGGTGTAGAGTATATTCCAAAAGGTTTAAAGAATGGACACCATTTATCAGTCCGACACCAGCCCGCAAAAACCTGCCCTGTGTATAAAGGATTTCTTTTAAGCGTACCACACGTCCTATAGATTATTAATTTTATTATTATACATCCCTTGAAACCGAATATCACATTGAGGCATGAGTTTCCGGAAAATAGGAGGATTAAGGTGCCAAAATCTATTGCCAGGAAATAAGGAAACACACATACACTCAAGTCATTCAAGTGCTCCGACATCCCCAATCCCTCCCTCTCCCCTCACCAACATTGCGTGCACAAGTAGACTGTGGTTTCTGAGGTTTCCAACCATCTGAACCAGATTTCTCTACATTTATTAGGGCAGTTTCGGTTGAGATACAATTTCTGATACAAGGGTACATATTTATTCACCAGTTGTATCCACTATACCAGATTCGGACATACTGTGGATTTCCAAGCCATAATCCTAACCTTTCAAGCACAAAACAGAACAAATCGGAAGAATATTTTATCATAATATCCATGAACAACATCATTTATAATGCCCAATAGACACATTTGGGGTGTGAGGAGTCAAGGGAACGCAAAGTGGACATGCAGGAACTCAAGTACCTCCGACGAAAAGGGCAGAATCCTTGGACATAACCACATGCAATGCAGATATCTGCCGACAAAATGAGACCTAAAATAGCTATCTGAAGCATTTGCTCCAATTCTCCGGAGTTGGACTGGTATATAGTATATTCGGTGCTAAAAACGTGACTGTATCAGGAAATCTTTAGCAATTATAACTGAATCAAAGAATGAGAGCTCTACTTCCCTCCTCTCCTCCTCCCCCAGGTCAGGGATATCCCTCTTCCAACCTGTCCATGCTCTGTCAAAAGGCCTCCAACAAAAGGATAATAATAGCGCATAGGTCTGTGTGAGGACCTTCGGCAGGTCCAGAGCACCAAGGAGGTCCTCCAGCCTGGAGAAGCCCCGCAGAGACGCGATTGAGACAAATTAGGCGGCACATGCATGACGTAATTGAAGATCATCTAAGTGTTATATTGATCCCCTCCACACAGTATAATTGTCTTAGAAACTTGACCCCCGCTCCTGACCACAATATCACACCCTTTAGAGGCTCAAGATGGGGCAACCAAGGATTATTCCATATCCGAGTTTTAGGGGAGCATAAGGGTTACGTATTGATCCCCACCTGGATATGTGCAGCCCTCCAGGCTCCAGCCACTGTCTGGAGCGGGAGTGGTGCTTGACACGGGGGGATAGAATCCTTAAAGGAGATTCATAAGACTCTCATAAGAAGTCATGAGTGTGCCTGCCAGTGCGGTGGCTGCATTACTGAGGTCTCTATCTATCCACCACCGTGCAAGCGCTAACTGCGACGCGAGGTAGTATAAATACAGATTAGGTGCCGCTTTTTCTCCTAATATGCTTAGGGGCCTGCAATAAACGAAGACTGAACCGGGGTACACCACCCTGCCAATAAAAGGAACGTAGAATGCCATCTAAATGTCTAAAGAACGGTTTAGGTATTATTATTGGGCAGACATGAAATAAGTATAAGTACTTGGGTAGGTAAATCATTTTAAAAAGATTAATCCTACCATACAATGCGAGAGGCTACTAAGGGGTTTAAGTTAAGTTCCCGGTAACGGATCAGATTAAGGGAGACTTTCATCCTGTGGTAAGTAAACTGTGAAACTATTTGTCGTGGCACTGGGAGGCTGTGTCGGGAGCTATATCCAGGTGAAAGTGGAAACCTAACCGATTTAGTCCAATTTACCGATAATCCAGAAAAGGCCCCAAATGTATCAATTAGTTGGAATAGAGAAGCCAGGGAAGGACCATCGTCCTCCAGGTACACCAGTCTATCCTCTGCGTATAAGGATATTTTTTCAGTAATATGGCCTCACAAGATACCCTGTATAGAGGGAGACTGGCATATTGCCAGCGCCAGGGGTTCTATTGCGAGGGCAAACAGAGGAGAAAGTGGGCATCCCGGTCGGCTACCCCTTCCCAGGGAGAAGGAATCAGAAATATCCAGATTCGTTCTCATCCTAGCCCTGGGCTGCTCATATAATAGGCGGACAAGAGCAGTGAATCAGGGACCAAAATGCAAACGGGAAAGGAGTATCCAGATATACTCTTACTCAACCAAGTCAAAAGCCTTTTATGTGTCCAGAGAAAGAAACAAAACCTGGAGAAACATCGTGCTTCGCAGCATAAATGTTCAAAAAATAATCTATGTATATTAATATCTGTCCCCTTACCAGGCATGAAGTCAGTCTGATCAGGATGAACTAGGGACAAGATAACCACCTTCAATCTAGTGGCTAGAATTTTGGCCAATATTTTAACATCTGATTTAATAAGTGAGATAGGACAATATGAGCTCGGGAGAGTAGGGTCCTTCCCTGGCTTCAACAACACCACAATAAGAGCCTCACACATAGAGGCAGGCAAACTACCCAGCTCAAGGGCACTGGAGTATGTATCCAGGAGCCGAGTAGTCAGAGCATCACAATTAGCCTTATACCATTCCCCTCCCAGTCCATCAAGACCAGGAGTCTTTCCTGTAGCCAGCAACTGAATAGCGTTTTCTATTTCACCGTCCTTAAAGGGAATGTGTCGCTAGAAATTTTTTATTTTTTTTTAGATAACCAATTATTATTTAAGTGATTACACATTGTTTTAATTTTTTACATTTTTTCACAACTCAGGAAATATTATAAATTAGATTCTAATTTATAACGTTTCCATGTGCTGGTCACTAGAGGGAGAAGTTCCCAAAATTGCAGCATGGTCAATGGGGTAAAGCAACCTCATTGCTTTATGCTGCAAATTTGGGGTAGACACACTCTCTCTAGTGTCCTCACACAATCCCCCCTCCCTTATTCTGGCTAGTGCCAGGAGAAGGAAGGGTTTGAATCTTCAAACCTCCTACACTTTGTGCCGCCATTTTCTGAGCGAATGCACAGTCTAGGAGGATTAGATACAGGGCTCAGCAGACAGTATAACATGAACATAATACACACATCACATACACGAACATAAATTACCTGCTCCTGCCGGCTCCGCTCATATTCCTTGCGCCTTCGCTTCCTTGAACATATGGCCGGAAGCCGCGGCCGGAAGTCGTCATCTTACTGTCCGGCAGCGGCTTCCGGACCACATGAAAATGGCGCCAGATTTCGCTCTGCAAACGTGCTTAGTTTTGGTCTGGGTGGGAGCGGCATTCGCCGTTCCCCCACAGACGGCGTACGCTGCAGAGAATGGAACGGCTCCCGTTCGCATTCTCTATGGGGTTGTATGTGCCGTATTCCATCTCTGTATGTGTCGTTAATCGACACATACAGAGATGGAAAAAAAAATGGCAGCCCCCGTAGAGAAGTAAAAATAAGTACAAAGTAAAAAGTAGAACGCAAGAACACAAATAAATAAAATTTATGTTCATATCATATTAAAAGCAATATGATAAAAAAAAATATTTCATGACACCTTCCCTTTAAGTGGGCTATCTAATTCACTCGCCTCTGCATGGGACAAATGCCATAAGGGAAATTAATTTGAGAAGGATTCTATTTCACCCGGAGGGACACGACACCGTGCACTGTATTAATGCACCATAAAAATCATGAAACCGCTTATTTATATCCTTTGGGGCATTATATAGACCACCCTCCGGTGAGATAATAGATGGGATAGAAGTACACGGACGCTCTGCGACGATATGCTAACAGTATACTATACTTGTCCCCAAATTCACATATGGATGCCTCGGTTGAAAGTATCATTTTTTTAGTCTTCTCTGTATGTAGGGTGAGTGGTTTCGTTTGAACCCCCGCCAATCGACCCCTGGCACAGGCTTGAGGATTTGCAATATATTTCCGCTCTGCCCTTTGGATCTCTCCTACAAGAAACCTCTCGCTCCCTGGTCAACTTTCTGTATTTCTCTATCCCGGCTGCAAATGCTCCTCTGACAGTCTTTATAAGTCAGTGGCTTTATAAGCATCCCATACAACTAGAGGATCTGGATGAGAGGAATTATTTTCTCAGTATGTAGTATGAGAGGTCGAGACCTCAGAGCCGACCTCAGCAAAGGTGAGCCATGCTGGGTGGAGTCTCCAGACTCTAGAGTCAGATGGAGGTCCAGACAAAAATGTCAGTACGAGGACCGAGTGGTCTGGGATAACCCTCGGAGTGAATTCAATAGAAGTGACCATAAGTCTCTGAACATCATAGCCAGGTCAATCCTAGAGAATGTGTTATGGGTAGAGTAATCGTATGAGTACGATTACACAGTTGGGAATTTCCAACGTCATACATCAGTTAGTTGAAGCGCCGAGGATCAGGACTTAAGGTGAGCCGAGGCCTGATCCGGGCCTCCCGTGCGGTCCACCGAGGCATCCGGCACCGCATTAAAGTCCCCAATACATAAAACCGGGCCATATAGATTGACTATGTTGAAAACTGAACCATGTATCGAACAATGTATAACATATCTACCAAAATGATCACAGGCCACCTGCAGCACCTCCAGATTCACACTCTTGGCTATAAGGAGTGAAACACTGTGAGAATAATTAGAATAAGAGGAGTGTAACCCCCTCACTAGCCAGGCACTCTTAAGGGCCAGGTTTCTTTTTTACAGTTAGAGGAGTCTCCTGCAAACATATGTGTGGAGAGTGTTTCTTCAAAAAATTAAAGACGGGCTCTTTTAAATTTGGAATTAAGCCATCTAACGTTCCAATTTAATACTTTAATTGGAGCCATGATGCATCTGGATGAAAGAAGATGGCCATAAACCATATACGATCATACAAAAGGGGGGAGGTGGGAGACGGGAGCGTGCGTGCGCGCACACACACACACACACACACACACACACATTCATTCCGCGTTAGTAACATACAACCGTATAAGTGAAACCGCATAACCTACTGAACAGCCCCTGCCAAACGCTAAACTATCCAAGTGCAGACCTTTACCCAGTAACTGAAACAAAATAGAGAACAGTGGTACCTGACTAAGCTAACCGCTACCACTTAGCATAGTCCCGAGACCTGATTCCCAACAACAGGGAGAATTTTGTAGACATATCACGTACTAATGGTGAACATTCTGTCAGGAAAAATTGCTGGCGATCTTTCAGGCCAGCAATGGAAGTAATACACAATCATGTTAACCGAACAGTTAAGCATAAAATAACCGAATCATGATCACTTCTATAACAGAATTGCTCAGTCAGGTGGAAAAGCTTCCCCAGGAGAAGAAAGAATTTAGAAGTGGAACAATCAATTACTCTCAACTTGGCAGGGTAGAGCATGGCGTATTTGTACCCCTTCTCCCGGAGTTTCTTGTCAGCCTCCGTAAACTGGACTCGTTGCCTCTTAATATTAACAGAGAAATCCAGATAAATGAAGACCCGCTGGGTATTGTAGAGGATAGTTCCTTTTGTCATGTTGCTTGCAGGACAACATCTCTATCCCTGATGTGCAGCATGCGAGCAAGCAAAGGGTGTGGAAGCCCACCTGGAGGACCCAGGCGGGCAGGGACCCGATGTGCCCATTCAATGGTAAAGAATGCAGAAAAAGCCGTTGCATCAAGGGTATCCTTCAGCCATCTTTCCAGGAAGCCCACTGGGTCTGATCCCTGAGACCTCTCCGGCAGTCAGACTACACAAATATTGTTCCTCCTAGGGTGATTTTCCAAGTCCGCTCGCCCGACTGAGGCTTCCACTTGCCTTCTCAGCTCCACAATTTGAGCCGGAATAATATCTTCCACGGCAGAGATCCTGCGCTCAGTTTGAGTATTGCGTTCACAGACTTTTTGCATATCATGCCTCAGTAAAACAAAATCTTAGCGCAGTTCATCAACTTTAGTAACGAGCATTGATTGTCAGGAGTTAATAGCAGTCAGAAGTTCTGTAAATTTGGTGTTCGTATGCGAGGAAGAGACAGGCTGGTCCTGTGGAGGCAGCGGTCTCGGAGGGCTTAAGGATCCATCAAACAGCGACAGGGAGGAGTCGGGAGAGGCAGGTGGACGCATAGGCCTGAAGAATTGTGCAAGCTTCTTTGCCGCATGAGTTTGGATTTTAGGTATTGAGGCACATGAGGCGTTGTCATCCAGTGACTGGGACGGAGGGTCCCCCACCGCAGACTCATCACCTGAGGGAGTCCTTGAGTTCCCAGCCAGGGATTTACTCTTTCCTTTTTTTCCCCTATTACCTCCCATTTCCTAAAGGTAAAGTTTCAGGGCATGTGTAAAATGGTGGGCAGGCCGGCAGACCTCTCAGGTTTATAATAGAAAGAAACTCTGGGTAAATCCAGACCAACAAATATAGATGTAACCCCAATTATGTAGACTTATGCAGCAGTGAAGGTAGTGCGGTCCTGGGACCAGAAATTCTCAGAATCCCTGGGAAAGCCCTCCGCCAAGGGATCCTTATCCAGAGGATTGTCTCTATTGAGGATATCGTGTGCATCTTGGGGCCCCTACCTCACTCCCAGGGGCACACGTTCCATGCAGAGTTCCCCAGCCAGCCACATCCGTCCTGCCACCGGTACTGCACACCACGACCTCCACAGATATAGGTCTCCTGGGGTAGTAGTTGCCTATCGTCCGCTCCTTCACCACGCCGTCTCCAGCCACCACTCGCCAACTGGGAGTTCAGGGCTCCACACCGCTGATAGCTCCAACAAGGCCGCTCAGAGCCGAAACCCAGAGATACACACCAGTACAGTTGCAGGAGGTACAGCAGACACCGTCCTGCACTGAATAGCGTTTTGGGCTATAGGATGGGCGTGATAATTACAGAATGGGGAGTCCTGAGTCTTGGGAGCTCAGTGACGTACATCCACACAGGCAGACATCCGGCCACGCTCCCCCTACTCTGCACATCTTTGAATTGAAATATCAGTAATACCCCATACAAAACTGCCATTTCTTATTGCACCCCTAGATGAAGGGGTGTTTCCAAAATGTCACTTCTCGAAGGTTTTCTACTGAGTTGATAACTCAGGGGCTTTTCAAATGCCACATGGCGCCTGAAAACCGCTCGAGCAAAATCTGCGCTCCAAAAGCCAAGTGACGGACCCTCATTTCTGAGCTCTACCGTGTGCCTGAACAGCATTGTCGAATTCGGGAGAAATTGTGTAACAAATTGTTGGGGTATTTTTTGTATTTTTTTTCTATTACCACTTATGAAAATGAAAACTTTTGGTAGGGGGCGTGTATTGCTATGTATAATAGTATTTACTAGTTGCCTGAAGGCAAGAAAATGCCTTTTTTTTTTTACACTACTAAAGTAGTAATTTTATCTCACTATTAAAATATAATATTAGGAAATTGAAACACAAGAACATTTAAAATTAGCTGCCAAGAATGGCTCTGCAATAGCTATGTCAATCCTTGCACTAAGGCAATTAAGGATTCAGAGCATTGTGGCTGTTGCCTAGCAGAGGTATGTACGTTTAGTGGATGTGTCTGCAGATCACACCCCACCTCGTATATCTATCTGTGCCAACTTGGTAATTTAAAATACATTCCAAACGCCCCCCCCCCCCCCCCCCGTCTTCAGGAGTAAATGGGGCAATGGAATCAAGAACACTTGGTCTTACAGAGGAGGACTGATCATTATCCAAGTAGAGTAGAGGACTACCGTTCACATCTTGTTGGAGTATGCGCAGAGCAGACCAATGCATCGGTGAGAAAGATACAAAGAAGAAACCCATTTGCACTGCGCATAGTCGCTACATATTAGTCGCTACAATAGCGTCCTGGACACTGCACATGCTCTTGGACTTAGGCTAGATAACACATAATAGTAATTTGTGTGCAGGCTCCCGGACTTGAAGCCTAGCAGGATTTAACTCCGTGAATTAGTCCACATCACTATTGAGGTTCACTGTACCAGTAAATGGAGTCCATATTAGAAATAATTGCCTATTTGAAGATAACATCAATATAGGAATACCTCCCCAACTTTTAAGAATCGCAAAGAGGGACATCCTTTTCATTTTAATCCATGCCTCTAAACCCGCCCAATCCCCGCTCATACACTCTTGATTCAGCCCACACCGTATCATGCTCCCATAGTGCCTCCCCACAGTATAATCCCCCCCAAAAAACTCCCCACAAACTATAATGCCTCTATAGCTGCTCCCCACACAGTATAATACCCCATAGTGCCTCCCACACAGTATAATCCCAAATAGCAGTCCCACACAGTATAATTCCCCCATAGACTACAATGCCTCATACAGTATAAAGACAATACAGATGCCTCCACACAAATGCCCCGATACAGTATAATGCCCCATAGCTGCCGGATACAGTATAATGCCCCCCATAGCTTCCCTATACTGTATAATGCACCCCGTGCCAATGCCCACTTAGTGCCACAGTGCCCATGTAGATAGCACCACAGTGTACCCTGTAGATAGTGCCCATATGGCGGCACACCCCCTTGAAGTTAGCGAATCCCCCCACCTGTAGATAGCGCCATTGGGGCTCCCTCTAGGAGCAGAATCCCCAGCCAGTACATCGCCATGCTGTGGCCGGGGAGTCCGCTCCAGGAGGAGCTCGTAACGTCACTGTCCATATATGGATAGTGACACCAGGGGCTCTCTCTAGGAGCGGAATCCCCGGCCAGAACGCCGGCAATGCTGCAGGAGTTGCCTCTGACGTCACTGTCCATATATGGATAGCAACACTCTGGCCAGGGATTCCTCTCCTGGAGTAGCCCCTTCTACAAGAAGAAGTCTGCTGGATCTATTGCCTGAACAGTTTCAGCCGCATTGGACTCCTCTTCTCTGCTTTCTTGTAACACTACTTGCCAAGCCATCATCCTGCATCAACCCTGTAATCAAATTCACCAATGCTATATGTTTTAATATTTACCAATATTAAAACGGTGAGGTTCTTTTTTCCATCTGAATCACTAGTTTCTCCTGTACCAAGGTGATAGTAATGTACCAAGATGAAATTTACCTACCTCTAATCTTTATAACACTTCACTTGATAACTTAATCACTATGTGAGTTTTTTTTTTTTTTTTTTTAAATGTCCTTATCTTATTTAATAAGGGCATATTGACTATTTACTGTAAGAAAAAGAAGTAATAATAAATCTGAACCGTGGAGACCGTATGGTGAGCTATAGAACTCCCCATATAACAGCCCCCCTACACTCTGAGCACCCAACACAGACGACAACCCTGGCACACTCCTCAATCCCGCTTTATTCATTGGTTCTCGAGATGTGCCGAACATCTGTGGAGAAAATCACATTTGTCAGCAGATTTCCTCCATTACAAATTTATGTTCAAAAGTTACTACTTTGCCTTTCACCGCGCCAAACAAATCTATTTCACCTCTCTCATCTCCACACAATCTAATAATCCAAAATGCCTCTTTGATAGATTTCATATCCCCCTTCGTCCTAAAGTGCAGACGCCAATCACAGATCTCAGTGCTGAAGACCTGGCCACTTATATTAAAGTTAAAATTGACAACATCCAGCATGATTATTATCTCCCAGTCCCCTAGTAACATCGATCCCCTTCTCTCCCGCACTCCCTCTTCTTCACTGTCAGCATTTGACCCAATAACAGAAGTCGTCGTTTTTAGGCTCCTCTCTTCTTCTCGACCTACTACCTGCCATAGTGATCCTATCCCCTCACACCTCCTCCAGTCTCTCTCCCCAGCTGTCACTGGTCACCTAACTAAAATATTTAACCTCTCTCTTTCTTCTGGAATCTTTCCCTCCTCTTTTAAACATGCGTTATAACCCCATTACTGAAAAACAACAACTCTTGACCCATCCAGCGCTGCTAACTAGCGACTGGTCTCCAATCTCCCCTTGATCTCTAAACTCCTGGAACGCTTGGTCTACTCTCGCCTTATCCGCTATCTCTCTGCTAGGTCCATTCTTGACCCCTTACAATCTGGTTTCCGCACTCTACACTCCACAGAAACTGCCCTTACTAAAGTCTCAAACGATCTCTTGGCAGCGAAGTCTAACGACAAATACTCTCTACTAAGTCTTCTGGATCTGTCTTTGACACTGTAGACCACAAACTCCTACTTAACATTCTCCACTCTATTGGCCTCAAGGATGCTGCTCTCTCTTGGTTTTCCTCCTATCTCTCTGACCGCTTGTTCAGTGTGTCATTTGCTGGTTCCACTTCTTCTTCTCTTCCCCTTGCTATCGGGGTTCCTCAGGGATCAGTCCTAGGTCCGCTTCTCTTTTCTCTCTACACAGCTGTACTATTGGACAAACCATCAGCAGATTTGGCTTCCGGTACCATCTCTACGCTGATGACACCCAATTATATGCCTCTTCCCATCACATCACCCCCGCTCTAATACAAAACACCAGTGATTGTCCGCTGTCTCTAACATCATGTCCTCTCTCTATCTGAAACTGAATCTTTCTAAAACTGAGCTCCTTGTGTTCCCAACATCTACTAACCTATCTAAACCAGTGTGATGCCTCAGGAACGCCGGCGTGCTCTGCTCTCTCGCCTTTGGCTTGTGCCTGTAGGCTCGTCCCCGGTCTTAAATGGCCAGCGCGCGCACCAGAAATATTGCTCCCAACCTATCTCGGCACACCCTGGACTTTATAAGGAACTCTGCTCACTTCCTCAGTGCCTGAGCAATGTGGTTTCTAACCTTGTGTTAGTCTGCAAAGGTTCCATAGCCTGTTCCTGCATCCAGTGTCCGTAACGACTTCAGTATCCGTATCAAATCCTGTATCCGTGATGACTTCTGTATCCCGTGTCCATAACGAGTCCGATAATCCGGCACAACCCACTTCCGATAATCCGGCACAAAACAGTTTCCGATAATCCGGCACAAGCCAGTTTCCGGATAATCCGGCACAAGCCAGCTTCTGGATAATCCGTCACAAACCAGCTTCCGATAATCCGACACAACAGAGTTTCCGATAATCTGGCAAAAACCATCTTCCGATAACCCGGGACAATAAACCAGCATATGCCAGCTTCCAATAAACCAGCACAAGCCACTTTTTGATAATCTGGCTCAAACCAGCTATACAGGTACTCTCGTCCTTGTGACTGTTCATATTTGTTTGGCCAGCTGCCACTCCATTACGGCGGAGTGGCCCAGTGGGTCCACATTCCCCACGGTCGTGACCGTTTGCTCAGGCCATGGTCAACCAAAGACGGCAGTTCAAGCCATGCAAGTGGACATGCGAGATCCCCGATCACGCCAGGATCAGCTTCTGCAAGCGGTTAATTCCATTGCTACACGCCTGGACTTTGCTTCTGTTGCTCCCCTGACAACCTCTCAAGTTGCTGCTCGTTCTACTTCTCAACCCGTCATAGCTCCAGTCCGTTCTAGGGCCGGAATTTCTTTGCCACTCCACTTTGTTACGATGGAGCTGTAAGAACCTGTCGAGGCTTACTCAACTAGTGCAAAATCCATTTCAAGCTACATGCACATCTGTTCCCATGTGATCAGACCAAAGTAGACTTCATTGTCTCCCTACTGTCGGCCAAAGCTCTGGCATGGGCGAATCCTATCTGGAGTCCTCCAGTCTTCAGCTGTTCATTGATAAATTTTGCACAGTGTTTGAGGAATTGGGCCACATGTCTTCAGCCACTTCTTCGCTTCTAACTCTCCGCCAATGGCAATGGACGGTAGGAGAGTACGCCATACAGTTCCGTACTTTAGCAGCGGAGCTCGCTTGCAACCTTGGTGGCAACGTTCTGGCAGGGATTAGCCGGTAAAATCATGGATGAACTGGCTGGACATGATCTTCCTTCTACCCTGGATGCCCTGATTGTTCTGGCGACAAGCATTGACATGAGGTTCTGAGATCGTTCCCAAGGGGTTCTCAGAGAGAGGAAGGTCCTACAGACTGGCCCCTAATTTTCAAAGACCGCTGCTACCTTGTTCTGCTGTCGTACCTGAAGAATCTATGCAAGTGAACAGAATCAGACTGTCTGACCAAGAGCGGCAGCACAGACGTTCTGTTAACCTATGTATGTCCTGTGACTGCAAGGGTAATTTTGTGCGCCAATATCCCCAGAAACTGAGAAAATCCTGCACCTATGGTTGATAGAGACCCTAAGTGGACCGATGCCTTCTGCAAAATGCTTTCCTAAACTCTCTCTTCCTGTAACAATCTCCTGAGGTGATGAATCACACTCTGTTTCCGCTTTTCAGGACTCTGGAGCGGCTGCGAACTTCATTCATCAGGCCTTAGTAAAACGTCTCCACTTGCCTACGACTCCTTTTGGAGAAACGCCTAGCGGTAGCTTCTGTGAATGGTCAACCATTGCCAGATCCAATTCTCTCCACCACAGAATCTTTCAGGTTACAAGTGAGTGTTATACACATGGAACAAATAGCCTTAGGCAGAACATAGAAGGCTATTAACCCAATCCTGCTGGGACCACCTTTCGCCAACACGCTACTGTCCTCGACTGGAATTCCGGAGATATTCTTCAGTGGGGATCCCGATATCTACACCACAGACTGCCGCAAATTCATCCTGTTCAATCTCTGGTGCCTCAGTCACTCCTAGAACTGCCTCCACAGTATGCCTGTTATGAAGATGTCTTCAGCAAAAAGGAGGCGGAGGTCCGTCCTTACGACTGTGCGATTGTTGCTTCCTGAGACTTCACCTCCTCGTGGACGAGTTTCTCCTCTCTCTCTCTCACTTGAATAGGAGTAGAGCTGCAGTACTGCAGCTCGGCCGCTATTCTGTGGCCGGAGCCAACTGCTTCCGGCATGTACGTCTGGTCCACGGAGGCACCGGACAAGCTGATTTGGTCCGGGTGTACAGATCATGTCCTGATCACCTATCCGGTGGATAGGTCATCAGTTGTCCGTATGTGGAAAACCCCTTTTTAAGGTCTGGTTATGTTAAAAAGAAAATATTTGCCTGAAAATTCCCTCCTACAAATTCGCTCCAAGATTTCTTGGTCTTGCAACAGATCAATCCGGTGTCACACAAGCTATGTCTACCTCCTACTCTTAAGGTTCGCAATTCCTTTCATGTGTCTGTCCTGAAGCCTGTGGTCCTCAACCGGTACAGTAAGTCTCCGGGCTCTACAACTATTCAAGCAGTTCTTCAGATATCTTTGAGGTCAGGGAGATTCTGGACTACAAGAAAGTAGGAGGGAAGACATTTTATCTAGTGGATTAGAAGGGTTTTTGTCCTGAGAGGTCTTGGGTGCCTGAAGAAAATGTAGATACTTCAGCTCTCAAGAAGTTTCTTCTACGCTTTCAACTTTAGAAGAGGGGGCGTAAGGTGGGGTACTGGGATGCCTGCGGTTGCTGACTGTCGGCATTCGCCTTTTACCGGCTGCCCCAACCGCTGGACTCTGGATCTCTGCCGGCGTCTACTTTCCTAGGGACACTGGCGCGCTCTTCTCTCTCCAGCCTGCGCCCCTAGGGTGTGCGCTCGTCGACGGTCTTAAAGAGCCAGCACGTGCAACAGAAATATTGCTCCCAACCTATCCAAGCACACCCTGGACTTTATACGGAACTCTCCCCACTTCAACAGTGCATGAGCAATGTTGTTGCTCCGAATCCGCCACAATAATTGCTAGTCTGAAAACCAACAAAAAAAACTTTTAAATAAAAATGCCAATACTTACCCCTTGGCGCTTGTCAAAGTGACACGTTCCTGTGTTCTGAGTGCAGCTCGGCCTCCTAGGTTGACGTTTCATCCCATGTGACTACTACAGCGGTCACATGGGTTGTAGCGTCGTCATCACTTTTTTCCGCAGCGGAGATTCCAGCCGAAAATATGCACCACAGTTTGGTGCAGTTTTCCATCTGGAATTCCCTGTGGGTTTTAGGTCGGATACGTGGTGTACTTTTACACAGCGTATCCGACTCGTGGGGAACATACCCTTCGTGTCAATCCTCCTAGTGGCAACAGCATATACCCACGGTCTGTGTCGCCCAATGAACTAGACGATAAAAGGATTTTACAGGGAGTACTCAAAATAGTTTTCACAGCATCATATATCTGCTGTATAATATACAGTGCATATGTATAGTTCATTGATTCAGTTTAACATCTGTTGCCTTCCTATTTGTGAGGACTCTGTAATTATTATTTGTAAAGTAGACACGTTATGATAGGTAAATTATGCTAAGCTGTTTATTTTCTTCACAGACCACTAGTAGATGAGCCACGACATGTTAAGGTACAGAAAGGAGCTGAACCCCTAGGAATTTCAATCCGTGGTGGAGAGAGTGGGGGCATCTTTGTCTCTAAAGTGATGGCTGGAAGCATTGCTCAGCAAGCTGGGCTTGAATATGGAGACCAGCTACTAGAGGTAATACATCAGTCTTTTGCTTTTAAGTTTGCAATGTGTTAAGGTGTTAAGAGTTTGTACGGAGCGGGTTTACGGACTGAGCGTGCGCCATACTGAGTGGATGACTGCTGAAGTTACAGCCGACACCTCACTGCAATGGGCGAAATCAAGGATAACGTTGATTCCACCCATTTAACCCCTTAGATGCTGCGGTCAATAGTCAGAGGCAGGACTTAATAGGAACCTGTCAAAATTACGATATACTGCAATAAATTTTTAGGATGGAATAGCCTCAGAAAAACTTATAACATGTGGTAACCTTTTTTGTTTTTAACATGGGAGCCTATGGGTTATCTGATGTCAGGAGCTTCCCAATGCCAGTGTCCACGGGAAGAGCATCGGAAGCGCTCTGCCTGACGACTTTGGCTCAGGGGAAGTTTCTGACATCACTGTCCATATATGGTTAACGACGTCAGGGGCTTATCCAGGGTCGGAGTCCCCGGCCAGAGCACTTCTGATACTCTGGCCAGGAACATTGTAGCTCCTGACATCACTGTCCATATATTCACAGTGATGTAAGGGGCTTCTCCATACCGCTTCCGAAACTCTATTCGAAGGCTCCTGACATTACTGTCTATCTATGGGCAATAACATCAAGGGCTTTCCTAGGGCCAGAGTCCCCGGCCAGAGCACTAGCGATTCTCTGGCTGGGAACTCCGGACTTGTAGCTCCTATATATGGACAGTGACGTCAGGAGCTTCCCCTTGCTTCTGGAAGCACACTTCTTGGGGCGCTCGGGTGACATATCCTACTGTCTGCCTACACAGGGGGGTATGTTTTTGCCTTCTTTCGTAAGCATATGTCGGGAGTCCTCCTGACGTATACTCCCGATGGAATGCAAAAACGCGATGTAAAGGGGTAATTTTATTTACAGGTGTATTACAATTTCAGCAAATAAATGTTATTATTTGCGTAGTGAAAAGTTATTTAATTTCCCAGTATACTTTTCTGCATCAATTCCTCACGGTTTTTAGGATCTTTCTTTGCAGTCATTTAGTAGGAACATTTATGATTTACTTGCAGCGGATTGAAAATTTGTCCTCGTCATGCAATAGACTGAAAGGTGTAGTTCAATGAAGTGCACTGAGTTTCCATTTAGTCTCAGCATTATGGTTTGAAAAATTAAGACCTAAAAACCCACAGTGTGCATTTTTACGTTAATCTTTGTACGGTTTCCTGCAGTTTAATGGTATAAATTTGAGAAATGCCACAGAGCAGCAAGCACGGCTTATCATCGGACAGCAGTGTGATACCATTACCATCCTGGCCCAGTACAACCCTCACATGTGCCAGCCACTTCATTCACGATCCAGGTATATTATGATATCGTGTTTTGTAGTTTATTACCACAATCCTTATCATTTGCTACGTCTACTTATTTTCGTGGTCTCTTTCTTTGTTCATGGTTTTGCCCCGCAGTGGGGCTGCAACACCTGACAATCATTCCGTCATCGACACTGTGAGTGAACAAGATGAGGGGACCATGAGTCCGACTTCAAAAGAAACCACGCCGAGTACGAGCCCTCGCAGCTCACTTAGGTAATCTTTTGTATCTCTGACTTTCTTTCCTCACAATGTATGAAACGTTAACTCACTTGTATGTCTTTTCCCAGGACTCCAGTGGATGGCATAAAGAAACTTTCAGAGATCCGCACAGTCACTTTCTCTAAATCTCCTGTGGAGCTGGGAATGCAGATCTGTGGAGGGAACCTACATGGGATATATGTATCGGATTTGGAGGAGGGTAATGCACCTGGTGGACTGGAGGGGCTGCTGACTGGAGACTTCATTGTAGATGTAAGTGGGATGCACATAGTGGCTCCTAAGGTAGATTTTTTTTGTTGTCATTTTGTGATGCTCTCAGGATTTCATGATGCTGGACAATGGTTTCTGTAAGATCCAATCCACTCAGATTTTCTTTCAACAAGTATCTATCATCAGAAAACTTAAAGAGGCTCTGTCACCACATTATAAGTGCCCTATATTGTACATGATGTGATCGGCGCTGTAATGTAGATTACAGCAGCGTTTTTTATTTAGAAAAACGATAATTTTTGATGAAGTTATGACCTATATTAGCTTTATGCTAATGAGTTTCTCAATGGACAACTGGGCATGTTTTACTATATGGCCAAGTGGGCGTTGTGGAGAGAAATGTATGACGCTGACCAATCAGTGACCAATCAGCGTCATACGCTTCTCCCCATTCATTTACACAGCACATAGCAATATAGCTATATCGCTATGAGCAGCCACATAAACACACTATAACGTTACTGCAGTTACTGACAGTGAGTATACATTACCTCCAGCCAGGACGTGATGTGTATTCAGAATCCTGATACTTTTCTGCACTTCCCTGTGATTTACAGCATAGAAGCGTAGTCTCGCGAGAGTACGCTGTAAACTGTCATTTGCAGCGAGATCTCGCTGTGCTGTAGTCTCACACAGACGCTACAGAAGTGGTTAGGATTCTGAATAGACGTGACGTCCTGGCTGGAGGTAATGTATATTCACTGTCAGGACACTGCAGTAATGTTATAGTGTGTGTATGAGGCTGCAGATAGCGATATCGCTATGTGCTGTCTAAATGAATGGGGAGGAGTGTATGACGCTGATTAGTCACTGATTGGTCAGCGTCGTACACTTCTCTCCACAACACCCACTTGGTCATATAGTAAAACACGCCCAGTTGGTCCATTGAGATACTCATTAGCATAAAGCTAATATAGGTCATAACTCCGTAAAAAATGATCGTTTTTCTAAATAAAAAACACTGCTGTAATCTACATTACAGCGCCGATCACATTATGTACAAGATAG
Source organism: Rhinoderma darwinii (assembly GCF_050947455.1). NCBI lineage: Eukaryota > Metazoa > Chordata > Amphibia > Anura > Rhinodermatidae > Rhinoderma > Rhinoderma darwinii. Next base: position 78,861,585 of record NC_134697.1, on the reverse strand, counting down.
GGCACTTATAATGTGGTGACAAAGCTTCTTTAACATGAGATGAATCCAGTTTTTCAAAGCTTATGAATGTCTTGAATCCTGTATTAGTACAATTCACCGTGCTTGAGATTTATTTATTTTTTGTCTTTTTTTTTATTTTATATATATATATATATATATATATATATATATATATATATATATATATAAAAAACCAGATGTATTTAGGAGTTGTGTTTGTTAGCTGCTTGTATCACTGCTTAGCATTTATCATAATATTTTCTATCATTTCTTTTTTATGTTCTGTTCCATATTTTTTCCAGCTCTCTAATCTTTCTTTTTAATGTTTCACTCTTTAGTATGGCTCTGTTGATATGAGAAACAAAACCGCAGAGGAAGCCTACCTAGAGATGCTAAAACCGACAGAAAATGTTAAGTTGAAGGTGCAGCAAAGAGAGGATGAGTTCAACAAAATCAAAGACCAGCCTGGGGATGGCTTTTACGTACGGTTCGTATTTTTTATAAGCCTAATAGGGTTTTTCAGGGCTCCTATCAATGTTGCATTGGTGGGGACCCAACCTCTGGACCTCTGCTAATCAGCACAATGAAGGCGCGCACACAGACACTACAGCTTGTCCAGCTCAGTCTGATTCAGTATCTTCACAGCAATCTGTGTTGAGTCTGTATATAAGGCCATGTACAAGCCACTGTACTGTACATTTAGATTTTGCTCAGAGTACCATTGCTCACTCCCAATTTTTCATTTACTTGGTTTCCACTCAGGCCCAATTTGGTTCTAAGTGCAGCCTTAAAGTGTATACAGTCAGTACATAACTCTTTGGACACACAAGGTAAATGAAACTTTTGGGAATGTGTTTCACTTTAAATACAAAACACTGTTTTAAGAATAAATCCCTTTCATGTATCATGGCGAGAAACTCTCCAACGCAAACAGAAATCCTCTGATGAATCGATTGAGGCGCAGTGGAGATTCGTTACTTAGCTGGCCATGCTTATTGTCCTATTGACTGCTGCTTATGGTCAGATCCAAAGAAGTGAGATCACGTCAGTAGCCCTTTATCCCGGCTGTCCCAAGTGAAGCACCTGTGGAAAAAATGTGAGAGTCACTGTTTATTAAGATACAGCGTGTCACTTGTATGAACATGGGCGTATAGTATTTGAATAGAGAACAGAAATGGCATGATCACGAAATAAACGTGTTTACTTTCAGAGCACTTTATGACCGACAAGTGGAGCACCCTCAGGAGTTGAGTTTTAAGAAGGATGATATACTATATGTGGATGACACACTTCCTCAAGGAACTTTCGGCACATGGATGGGTTGGCAGCTTGATGAGAATGCACAGAAACTGGAGAGGGGTCAAATTCCTAGCAAATATATGTGAGTATGAAAATGTAATATAAACCAGTGTAACCATGTACGTTGCTTTGTATGATAGGATCTAAGCCCTGTTTTTGGCATATTCCAAGGATTACTTTATGTTCTTCTTAAGCTGCTAAAAAAAATATAAATATAGCTAGTCAAATTCTTTCTACGTGGTCCTCTAGTGTAAAATGTGAAATAACATTTTTTTTACCGTTATCTATGACGAGATTTAAACTCTTGGGCTGTATTAGCACGTCCCATTTTTTTTTTGTATCAGGACTCTCAAAAAATTAGCAGTTTCGCAACTACAGGTTTAGGCCCTTTTCACACAGAGTATTTTGACGAGCTTTTTGGAGCCGAAACCACTCCGCAAAAACCGTCCGAAAATGCCTCCCATTGATTTCAATGGGAGGCCGGGGTGGTTTTCTCCCATGAGCGGTAAAACTGCCTCGCGGGAGAAAGAAGGGACATGCCCTATCTTCGCACGTTTACGCCTCTGACCTCCCATTGACATCAATTGGAGGCAGAGAAAGCGTATTTTGCTGTGTTTTTTGCCTGTAGCACTCAATGGGCGCGAGCGAAAACCCCCGCGAAAATTGCGGCAAACTACATGCAGGAAGGACAAAATCTGCCTCAAAATCACAAACTGAATTTTGAGGCAGAATTTTCCTCCTGCAAAAAACTCAGTGTGAACGAGGCCTTAAAGTTACAGAATCAAAACCTGTTTGTCATTTCTGCCAGATTCTAATGAATCCCTAATTCCTGTCCTGATTTCTGTCAGATACATTGTTGTCAGGAAGTTTTTGTGTGGATTCGAATGACCAAATACATCAATGTCCCCACATATACACTCATGACTATTCAAGCCTTGTAGATATGGTTTTATTTGGTATGTTGGATTCACACAAGATCTTCATGACAACACTGCACCTGACACAAATGAGAACAGAATATGTCATGGGAATTTCTCTTCAGGCTTGCAACTTCAGGTGATCATATCTTTTAAAGTACACTAAAAGCCTTTTTAATCTTCTGCTTTGATACATTTCCTTTCAATAACTTTAGAATATCCTATAAAGCAAGGTTTTTAACAAAATTGCTTAGCCACAGTTAAAAATTTGCTTCTTAACCCCTTACATGACCACAATATGTTTTTTTTTTTTTTGAAAGTCCGAGTCGTGCTTTCTGTCACTCAAAGTGCAAAAAAATTGCTCAAAGGATGCGGTCTATCGAAGCTCCTTCTCCTAAAGGAGGGAGGCCCCGTATATATCCATTCCCCGACCCTCTGAACCGTAGGCCCAAAAGATTGAGGATCAATGGTCCTCCTTCGCCGAAGATCAGGAAGACCCAACAACACCCCTAGGCTTCTACCTGGGCTGCCACCCCAGTGTCCACCTAGGAGCCTGTATCTGATTTGCACCTCCTCTCCTCTGAAGAAGAAGGGGGGCCGGGTTGCAGGGGAAAACTGAACCATATGGCCACACATTTTCCCCCTAGACCTCAGGAGGGTACCAAAAGGGGACCGCATCCCAGAAATCCTTGTGATAAACGTGACATACACAACACAGTGAAAAACATAATTAAATAAGTGAATGTGCGCTGTGATACAGCCTGGACATTCGCCAGATATAAAAATCCCTCATTTCCCAGTCAGAAGGCCAGGAAAAGAAAGGTGTGTGCTCAATTAGCGTGAAAGACAAGTGCGTGCAAATGTGGCATCACTCAGTGGGATCCCACCCCCAGTGAGGTCGGGCACCCCAGGGTCACCACTCCTGGGGCACTTAGCAACTCGGACTTTCCAGCTACCCGACCCCTGGCATTGATCGTGTGGTTCTCTGCCCCTCTCCTTGGCGTTCTGTCATCCCTCTACGATGGTCATCACCCCACCGGCAGAGGTAATTCCTAACCTCAGATTAGAGCCCTACTAGACACGATCTCAGCCAAAAGATCAAGGAGCAAGAACCTGGCCAAGAAGCCCCACTCTCACCTTAGTGATCATGGTATCTCCCTTGCCCGGTAAAGTAGATGACCACAATATGTTGATATTGCTGCTGATGCCCCGTGTAGCTGGAATGTAAATATACGTGGTCCATTTTAATGGCAGATTGTGCTGAATATCTCCTTAAGTGACAGGGAGCGAAAATAATCATCTCCCTGTCACAAAACATCCTAAACACAGCGCTTGATGTAATCACTTTGTTTAGCAGTGGGACCCGAATGTAGGAAGCTCAGGCCGTTGCCATGGAAACGTGATGTTGCAAGGACGTCACGGGCCTCCATCACTCACAAGGGGGAGACGAGCATGCTGGAAGGACATGATCTGCGTCCTCCCAGAATTCCTCTGTATGCAGATCACTGCGAATAGTGATCTAATGGCCAGCATTGATTACGATTGTCTGAGATCTGCAGACAGAGGAATGCAGGGATACCACAGATTTTATGTTTCAGCTTCCTCCAACAATAGAAAAAATAATAATAGGAAAACATAGATTAAAGGCAAAAGATAACAATTAAAAAAAAATTAGATTAAAAAAATTTGAATCCCCAATACATCCGCACCGTCAGTGATCATCCTCTGACGCATTTTACATGAACGCATATAATAATGCATCTATATCACAGAATATATGTCATATCAAATCCACACAAATTAGTACTGGTCACTTGTTTTTGGCTCCCTAACGCCACCCTTATCCGGTCTTACACATACAAAACTTCTGTACACAGGTGCTTTGGTGCCCGTTTACAGATGCTGCAGGCGCTAGAAGAAAGCGGAGACCTGTGTTCTTGGTCATTAAAGTGATGATGCAGTTTGTACTTGATATTTTTATGCACAGGAGAGAGTGGGTATGGTCGGATTGTGATAAGCTATTGCATTAGTTCTGAGCTGGACTTCCATGCAAAGAAAAAGTTATAGAAATGACCAAAAAAACGGATGAAATCGCCTCCTATTGATTTCAATGGGAGCCGGAGACAGTTTTTCCCTTGCGAGCGGAAAAAAACGCTCACTGGAAAAAAACAAAACCGACATGCTCTTTCTTCCCTCAGTTCTGTCTCTGACCTCCCATTTAACTCAATGGGAGGCAGAGAAAGCTCCGTTTTTTTGCCCGCGGAGCTCAATGACTACGGCCAAAAAAACGACGCGAGAAGCGCAGCAAAGAGAGTGCAAGCAGGTCAAAATCTGCCTCAAAATTCATGAAGGAATTTTTAAGGCCGATTTTCCTCCCTGCAAAAAACTCTGTGTGAACTATGGCTAAGACAACCTTCATAACACGTGATAAGCGTAGATACATCGGCTCAGCAACAAACTGTCCCTGGATATTACTTTAATGAAAATCAGTTCTGTGAGGTTTGTAACCATTATCCATGGAAGATCTGCCCCAAAATAATAGATTGGACCTGTCACAAAATGTAATCCATGTATGATGGTAACTGTATGACTTTTATTTATACGTATACTATGTTAAACCACTATACAATAATAATATTGCCACATCATACCACCACAGACAGTGTCTGAATAATACAACTAAACTGTTACTAAATTAAAAAAAAAACTATACAAGGACCAATATTACCACTAGGTAGATACCATTCTTACACAGGCACTCTGCAGTGATTAAAGTACAGCTAAATCCAGTGACTCACAGGTGACGTATTTTTCTGATTACATTACATAGTTAGTATGGTTGAAAAAAGACATATGTCAATTATGTTCTAAGAAATTATCTAAGTTTTTTTTAAAGCTATCTACTGCCCCTGCTGTGACGGCTCCTGCGGTGACTATTTCATATATTCACAGTTCTCACAGTAAAGAAGACTTGTCACCTCTGCAGGTAGAACCTTTTTTTCTCCAGACGGAGGGAGCGCCCCCTTGTTTTTTGAGGGGGTTTTACATGGAACAGAATTTCACCATATTTTTACGTGCCATTCATATATTTATATAAGTTAATCATGTCTCCCCTTCGTCGTCTCTTTTCAAGGCTAAATAGGTTTAATTCTTTTAATCTTTCCTCATAACTTAGATTCTCCATGCCCGTTATTAGTTTAGTTGCTTTTCTTTGTGTTTTTTCCAACTCCAGGGCATCCTTTCTATGAACTGGACCCCAGAACTGAACTGCATATTCTAGATGAGGCCTCACTAATGCTTTGTAAAGTGGCAATATTACATACCTGTCCCGCGAGTCCATGCCTCTTATAATTCACAACATTATCTTGCAGGACTTAGAGGCAGCTGATTGACCTTCACTTGTCTTTTCTTCTACATCCAACCTAGACTGTCATGATGACTTCTCTCGACCATGACTCATCTCTGCAGTTTTCTACCAAGACATCTTTGGCACCTCGCTTTTTTCACACAAACGTCCCATTCTAACCGTACCATTTTGCTGCCCCCACCCACATTACTGTACCTGCTGTGTAGTAATGTGCCCCCATATACTGTACTCTAGAAATAATGGTGTCATAACTATAGTTACTCCAAAAATCATAGTGCCAAATAAATAGTGCCCCAGACAGTAAGGCTGGGTTCACACGACCTATTTTCAGGCGTAAACGAGGCGTATTATGCCGAGTTTTATGCCTGAAAATAGGGCTACAATACGTCGGCAACCATCTGCCCATTCATTTGAATGGGTTTGCCGACGTATTGTGCAGACGAACTGTAATTTACGCGTCGTCGTTTGACAGCTGTCAAATGACGACGCGTAAATGGACTGCCTCGGCACAGAAGTGCAGGGCACTTCTTTGCCACGTAATTTGAGCTGTTCTTCATTGAACTCAATGAAGCACAGCTCAAGATTTACGAGCGTCTCAGACGGCTCACAAAATGCGAGGAGGAACATTTACGTGTGAAACGAGGCAGCTGTTAACGGTCTGTCTTTTCACACGTAAATGCCTCTCATCGTGTGAACATACCCTAATAGTACCCCACACAATAATCTACCCCCTTACTGACTCCAACACAGTAATAGTGCCCCTTCACAGTAGTAATGCTTCCTTCTGCCCCTACAAAACAATAGTGCCCCCTTACTGCTCCCTTACAGTAATTAAGCTCCCTTTCTGCTCCTGAACAGTAATAGTGCCCTCCATTTATTAAAAGTACTCCTACTTATTAAGTGTTCCCATAGGGGGTACTTAGTTCCCTCCAGACCGTAATCATGCCCCCCCCTAAATGTCCTACTTAGTCAAAGTGACCTCTACTTACTAAAAGTGCCCTTTAGTGCCCTCCCCCACATAGCAATAGTGCCCCATAACTAAGCGCCACAAAAAAAAGTAATCAAATGAATCCCCCTCTAACTGCCTATAGCGTGCGCTCTCCGCGGCATGGTGCAGACGGTCGCAATTATGTCTCTGCATCTTGCCGACCAGTGGCGAGGTTCCAGTTCTATAAGAGCACCCAGCTGCGCCCTTGCCAGCAAAAACACACCACTGCTAGTAACAATAAATTGCTATTCCCAAGATCACATTGGTGGCTCAGTATGTTCTGTACCTAAAATCACACCCCTAAATATCCCATAACGATTATTGGTTTACCTTTTGTTGCTACTGGACACATCCCTCTGTAGTTCTTCACTAGTAGTGCATGCGCTGTTCATCCTGCCTTTACTCCAATACAATTTCTGTCTATCCCTGCCTTCAGCACACAGGGCTGGGCATTCGCAGAGAAGATGCTGTGTCTCTCTGCTTTATTTCTCTGGCCTGCATCTAGTAAACACTGCTTGGCTCCCCCCTCTGCTCCTTACACTGCGTGACAACAGGGCTCTTACTCCTCACAAACTCAGGGGGCAGACAAAGGGTTAATCTGCTCCTATTAACCTTTCATGTGCACAGACGGAGCTCCGCTTGGCTTAATTGTTCTGCACTTGGTATAGTGACAGAGGCACAAGTTGGTGACATGAACAGTACCTACTGCATGATGCATGTTACAGTGTTTGTAAGTGGCGAGAGAAGTTTCCATTTACAGTGCTGGCCAAATGTTTTCAGGCTGACACAAATTTTGTTTTTCACAAAGTTTGCTGCTTCAGTTTTTGTGGTGGCAATTTTATGAAGAGTGATCAGATGAATTACAATTAATTGCAAAGTCATTCATTGCTATGAAATTAACTTAATCTCCCCATTTCCACTGCATTTCAGCCCTACCACAAAATGACCTGCTAACATCATTTCAGTGATCTTCTTGTTAGCTCAGGGGAAAGTGTTAACGTGGACAAGGTAGCTGATACCACTGATTGAATTATGCTGCTTGAAATCATGGTCTTCTACTGTTAACCATGGTTACCTCCAAGGAAACACGTGCCGTCATCACTGCTTTGTATCAAAAGGGCTTTATAGGCAAGGACATTTCTCCTTGTAAGATTGCCAGATAAATGGTTGATTTAGGGATCATCAAGAACTTCATTTAGAGAGGTTCAATTGCTGTGAAGAAGGCTTCAGGGCACCCAAGAAAGTCCACAAGTGCCGGGACCGTCTCCTAAAGAGGATTCAGCTATGAGAACACCAGTGCAAAGCTTGTTCAGGCATAACAGCCGGCAGGTGTCAGTGCATCTGTACACACCGTGAGACTAAGGCTTTTGGAGACTGGCATGGTGTCAAGAAGGGTAGCAAAGAAACCTCTTCTCTCCAAGGAAAACCTTAAGGACAGACTGTCATTCTGCAGAAAGTACAGGGATTGGACTGCAGAGGACTGAGGTAAAGCTATTTTTTCTGATGAAGCCCCCTCCAGACTTTTCAGGACATCTGGAAGAATGAGAAGTCTTGTGTCATGCCAACAGTAAAGCACCCTGAGACCATTCATTTGTGGGGTTGTTTTTCATCCAAGGTAGTGGGGCTCACTCACAATTAATATCTAAACATCCTCCAAGAACAACTTCTCCCAACAATCCTGGAGCAATTTGGTGATGAACAATGCTTTTTCCAGCATGATGGAGCACCATGTCACAAGGCGAAAGTGATAACGAAGTGGCTTGCTGAACAAAACATTGCAATTTTATTTTTTGTCCCGTTCACGTTTTAAATAATTAAGGGATAACTTTTATTTACAACTTTGTTTTTTACTTATAATATATTAGCATACTCCTGTATGCTAATGCGTTATACTGTGTCACTGTGACACAGGCTGCTGTTACGCTGTAAGAAATAGAGGATACAATGCGCACATAGTGCATGAACCTGTAATATAAAAGGTGAATAAAAACGGTGGTCAATTGTGCTGACCTGATGGTGTTATGCTAGGAGCATAACATCCAATGAAGCGTATCCAAGTGATCACTTGGGTAAACCGTTTCAGCCCAAATTCCGGTCCGAAGATTGATAAAGCTCTGCTGTGTAGATCCAGGAGATGAGAATTTAAAAAAGGAATGTCCGAGGGCTCAGCCGTAATGAAATTTTTGTACAATAAAACAACAGCAATGTGTTTCAAGGCCATACCGGCCCCTTCGTCAGGTTACGTACAAGTGATTACCAATTTCTAAGCCTGCTATATAACCACAGACATTGGGAAATGCTTAGTCGAGATGACTACCGGGTCAGGTTGTAGGTCATACAATCACTTGTATAAGCGAAGTACGGCAATTAAGTATAAAATAGTTATTCATTAAAAAACAAACCATTTTTACAATGATATAGAAGACCATTAAAAAGGATGCTAATAGGTTTAAAAGATAAACATTTTATACGTAATGGTAAAAGAATTGATTTAAAATAAAGAATATAAAACATATATATAAAGTGGAGTGTATTTGAGAGCTATACTTGTTGGCTCAGATTAATATAAAAGATTTGTATACACTTGCATTGTATTTCCCTTTTTATATTCTTTATTTTAATCAATTCTTATGCTACGGAGACTCCGCACTGAGCTTTTAATGCAAATTTGAACTTGGCCTTATGAGTATTTTTATTTAGAAAACCTACATTTATTTGTTTGTTCTACACTTAGATTTTTTTTTTTTTCGTTTACCATAAAAATGGATTACTTGATACACGTGCATAAAATGCTCTTTCAAATCTTGGCATGTCTTGCTTCTAAACCATTCTGTATTATTTATTGACTTTTGTTTGGAAGTGTTCTTTCACATAATTTGGTGTGTTTTATTTTTTAGGATGGAGCAAGAGTTTTCCCGCCGTCTTAGTGTTTCAGAAGTTCGAGACGAAGGTGGTGCGGCAAAAACTCTCTCTGCAGCTGCCAGGCGGTCCTTTTTTCGCAGGAAAAATAAACACAAGCGAAGCGGGTCTCGAGATGGCAAGGAGCTTCAAGGATTAGACACAATCAGCACAGATTCCATCCCTTTCCTTGACGGTAAGGGAAATTTAAGAATCAACCTAAAGTTTAATTATTAGAAAACATGTGATGGCTTGCTTCCCCCTCTAGATGTGCGCACGTGAAAACTACAATGTTTTGTGATTCATTTTTATTATTTTTTAGTAGAATCTATGAACTTGGCATACCAACGAGTGCAGAGGGTAGACTGCACTGCCCCTCGTCCTGTGCTCATTTTAGGACCATTAGTTGATGCTGTGAAGGACATGTTGGTCAAAGACTCCCCAGGAAAGTTCTGCAGATGTCCTCTTGGTAAGATTGTTGTCACATTGCTGTATGCTCTCATGACATATAGTGGTTGTTGTGCATTTAAGGCACATGGTGTCTAGTATGCTAGTTTATGCAGTGGTATAGTTTTTCTTCACCTGGGGCAAAGATTCAATCCCCCCCCATCAAAAACTCACTTTTCCCCATCACCAATTGGCTGTCACAGGGGATCTCTGGTTTCGGCTCGGCATGGCAGAGAGTGCCAACGTTTTACCGCTCTTACAATAAAGAATCCCCGTCTATGATGGTGAAACCTTCTATCGTCCAGATCAGTGGTCCCCAACCAGTGGCTTAGGAGCCACATGTTGCTCGCAACCCCATGCTGTGTGGCTCACTATAGGAACCCGGCTTTGCAACCATATGCTCTTGCTACAATATGAAATCCACATTAACAATATTTCAGACGTATCCAATCCCCAGAAAAGTGATCGTTTGGGTGGTGGAATAACAGTGTGTTAAATTTCAAACTGAAATATTTACTTGGAGTTTCATTATTTTGTGTTTCTCTACGTTTTTTAATATGTTAACAATTTTTACTTAAATGTGGCTCCTGGACATCAATCAAAATTTAATGTGGCTCACAAGGTTTAAAAGGTTGGGGATTGCTGCTTTAGATGTAGAGGATTCCCCCTTGTCATGATTACAGGCCTATGTGTAAAAAATGTATTAGAAAGATCTCTGTACTGTCCATTCATATATTTTTACATTTGTAATTAGATCGCCCCTTAGGGGCCTGTTCACATCAGTGTTGACTTTCCGTTCCGGCATTCTGTCGGAGGTTTCCGTTTGGTGAACCCCGCAACGGAAAGTCAAACTGAAACCACAGCTTCCGTTTCCGTCATCATTGATATCAATGGTGACGGAAACATTGCTAATGGTTTCCGTTCATCACCATTCCGGCAGGTTTACGTTTTTCTGACTGAATCAAGTCGACTGCGCTATTGATTCTGTAGTTGAAACAGAAACCTGACGCTGAACGGAACGGAAAGCCAACGCTGATGTGAACAGGCCCTAAGCCGTCTTTTTTCTAAACTGAATAAGTTTGATCCTTTATTGGTACTGCAATCAACCTATTCCCTTAATTACCTTTGTCGCCCTTTTTTTGCACCTGCTCTTGTTTAGCCATGTCCTTCTTATACACAGGTGGCCAATATTGTACGCAATATTCCATGTGTGGTCTGACTAGTGATTTGTATAGAGGCAAAACGCTGTTCTTGTCATGAGCATTTATGCCTCTTTTGATGTATCCCATGATTTTATTTGCCTTGGCAGCAGCTACTTGGCTCTAGTTGCTAAAGTGAAGTTTACTATCCACCAATTCCCCAAGTCTTTCTCAGTGGCAGTTGTAACCATTGTTTTACCATTTAATGCATTATTGTAGAACTTGTTTCCTGGGCCAAAGTGCATAACTTTACGTTTATCCTTAATTTGCAATTATTCTGCCCACACCTCCAGTTTCACCAAATCCCTCTGCAGTATTATATCATCCTCCGCTGTGATGATTATTCTACAGAGCTTAGTATCATCTGCAAATATTTAAATTTATACAGTACTCTGTATGATGGAAATTAATGGACAGTGACGTCACGGGATCTCTCTAGGAGCGGAAACCCCAGCCAGATCGTCGGCAACGCTCTGCCCAGGAACTCCACTCCTAGAGGGAGCCCCTGATATCACTGTCCATATATGTTTAAAAACGTCAGGGGCTGCCTCTAGGAGCGGATTCCCCGGCCATAGCGCTCTGACCGGGGATTCCGCTCCTAGAGGGAGCGTAGGTGGCGTTATCTACTGGGTCTGGCACTATCTGCAGGGGGAGTTTCGCTATCTGCAGGGGGGATGGTGCTATCTACAGGGAATAGTAGTATCTACTGGGGGGTGGCACTATCTGCAGGGGGTGGCATGATCTACAGGGGATGTGGCGCTATATAAAGAGGGCATGGCACTATCTACATGGGCACTGTGGCACTATATGGGCACTACCTACAGGGGACACTGGTGCTATTTACATGGGCACTGTGTGTGGCACTATGTGGGCACTATACAGTGGGTACTGTGGTACTACTTGCAGGGGTATTGTGGCACTATCTACATGGGCACGCACTGTGGTGTTTTCAGGTGGCTCGGACATAAAACCCTAACAAATACAATTCATCCAGTTTTTTAACAACCATGACAAATAGCGGATAAAAACGGTCAGACGGCCTTTGAAATGGATTCAAATTTTGAGACACACTGATGCAAAATGGCCATGAAAAACTAACAGTTGATCCGTTGTTAATTGCCTTTTTTTCCCACGTTGCGTGAATGTAGCCTTATAGCGCTCTTTACTCTCCCCTCACAGCAATCCAGGCTGATGGAGAGAGAAGAAGACAGAGCTGCAACAGTGTGTGTGTGTGTATATATATATATATATATATATATCTATATACATATAATATAATATAGATCAATATATATATAAAAAAATTACAAAAAAGGTGTTTTTTTTTACATTTTTAGTGATTTTTCTGCTAATAATAATTAAAAACATGGAACTAATTAAACTGATCTAGAAAATGAACCCCTCATAAGTCTTGTAAAGAAACAACAAAGTAAAAATAGTTGCGTATTTTCAAAGTGGTTGCAAAGATATTATTGTTTAAAGAAGTTCATATCAGAAATGGAAAACTGACCTGGACACAGGGGTATCAATGACCTTGGTCATGAAAGGGTTAATAAACATTAAAAAGGAGAGGGCCCATTACTGACCCCTGTTGAACCCCACTGGTAACTGTGACCAACTCTTGAGGAAGTACCATTAACCCCGTAACGACATGTCACGTACATCTACGTGACAGCCGTTAAAGGGGAATATGGAGCGGGCTCACGGGCTGAGCTCGCTCGATACTCAGTGGGTGATTGCAGTGAATCGTCGGCCGTATAACACAGCCATGGGCGGAATCAAATATCACTTTGATTCTTCCCGTTTGACACATTAAATGCAGCGGTCAATCAAATTGTTAGACTCAGAGAGGCGCCCCCTCAAACACGCCATCGCGCCTCCCTGCAACGAGATCGGCCGGTGAAGTCCCCCATGTCTGCCATTTTTGTACTCCTTTGAAGCCTTTGGCAGGGCTTCAAAGGAGAATGCCAAGGTCACGATATACTGCAATACATTAGTATTGCAGTATATCATGCAAGCGATCCAACGATCGCTGGTTCAAGTCCCCTAGGGGAACTAATAAAAAAAAAAACTGTTAAATAAAAGTTTTTTTATAATGTTCCAAAAAAATAAATATTAAAAGTTCATAAAATCCCCTTTTGTCATCTCTCAAAAGTGGTAAAACAAAACATATAAATTAGGTGTTAGGTAAAGCAAGCCCACACATGATTGGTCTCAGGATGCCTTACTGTTGGCATGACACAGGACTCATGGTAGCTTTCACCTTTTGTTCTCCGGACAATCATTTTTCCAGATGTCCCCAACAGTCTGAAGGGGGCTTAATCAGCGAAAATAACTTTACCCCAGACCTCTGCAGTTTATTCCCTGTACTTCATGCAGAATGTCAGTCTGTCCTTGATGTTTTTCTTGGAAAGAAGTGGCTTCTTTGCTTCCCTTCTTGACACCAGGACAGCGTCCAAAAGCCTTCGCCTCATGTTTTTTTGCAGATGCACTGACACCTGCCTGCTGCCATTCCTGAAATAAGCTCTGCACTGGTGTTTAACCGATCCTGTAGCTGAATCCTCTTTAGGAGACGTTCCTGGCACTTGCTGGACCTTCTTCCTGAAGCCTTCTTCAAAGCAATTGAACATCTCTCCATGAAGTTCTTGATGATCTGATAAATGGTTTATTTAGGGGAAATCTTATAAAACGCAATGTTCTTACCTGTATAGCCCTTTTGATGCAAAGCAATTATGACTGCACGTGTTTCCTCGAAGGTAACTATGATTAACAGAAGAAGACCATGATTTCAAACCCCATCCCCCTTTTAGGCCTCGTTTACACGAGCGTGATATACGTCCGTGCGACGCGCGTGCTTTTCACGCGCCTCGCACTGACCTATGTCAGTCTATGGGGCTGTGCAGACAGTCCGTGAGTTTTGCTCAGCGTGAGTGCGCTGAAAAAAACTCACGACGTGTCCTAAATTTGTGCGCTGTTTGCGCATCACGCACCCATTGAAGTCAATTCGCGCAAGAGCAGTAAAAAGTATGAAGGAAAACAGAAAAGCACCACATGCTTTTCTGTTTACAAACATACAAACAGTGTCATAATGATGGCGGCTGCACGAAAATCACGCAGCCACGCATCATACGTTGATGACACACGCAGCTGTTAAGTACCTTTTGCGCAAGCAAAATGCCGCGTTTTTTGCGTGCGCAAAACGCACACGCTCGTGTGAACCAGGCCTCAAAGCAACTAGACTGTTCTTATTCTATCAGCATGATAAAGTGATATCAGCTGCCTTGTCCTTGTTAACACTTTCTCTTGAGCTAACGAGAAGAACACTGAAATTATGTTAGCAGGTCACTTTGTGGCAGGGCTAAAATGCAGTGGTAATTGGGTTTGTGATGAAGTTAATTTTCATCACAAGGAATGACTTTGCATCTAATTGCAATTCATCTGATCACTCTTCATAACAATCTAGAGTTAATGCAAATTGCCACTATAAAAACGTAAGCAGCAAACGTGAAAACCAAAATTTGTGTCTGTCTGAAAACTTTTGGCCAGGACTGTAAAGCCAGTTAGCATTGACAACTAGGTGTTATCATTCCCCTGAAAGTGTCTAATCCGGTAATACCCAGTTGTCAATTAGGCCTGAGCTACACTTTTTATTTAATATAGCAGACTCGGCAGGAGAGGTGTCCGCTCCTCTATAAATCCAATGACTCCCCAGTGTCGTCTTCTCTGATTGTAGACATTCTCTTTCCTTTTCTTCTCCATCTGGCCCAGACCGCCATGACAATTTCTGCAGAGTTTGCTGCTGACACATCTTTGGCTCCTCACTTCTGCAGCCTTTTTCTACAACACAAGTAAATTCAGACCCCTCAATAAATACAGTCCTAGACCCCCTTAACTAATACAGATTCCAGACCAGCACCCCTAAATAAAGACCTGAGACTGCTTAAATTAATACAGACCCCAGACCAGAACCCCTGAACGAATCCAGACCCACTTTACTAAAACGGACTCCAGGCCCTTACACAGTTGCTCACACACTCCTCCTCTGTAGAGCCTTTCTGCTCTGCACTCCGGTTTTAGGACCTTTATGTGAAATATTGTGTGCGGGTACCGCTGCAGGTCATGTACACATTTGTGCCAGAGGGCATTACACAAAACATTTCTGCCACGATTAGCTGCAAGAAACGCAACAAAAGTGCAGAACTTTGATGCCCCCTTCCTCCCTCAATTCCACCCCACCCTAGCTACACCCCTGGGTTTATTCGCGAACTAATGTGTAATTATTTTTCTTTTTTTCTTTGCAGAGGTAATGAAAGCCTCCCAGCAGGCCATAGAGCGTGGGGTAAAGGACTGTCTCTTTATAGATTACAAGAGGCGCAGTGGCCATTTTGATGTCACCACCGTGACCTCAATCAAGGAGATAACAGAAAAGGTACATTTTATAAAGAGTTAATAAGTAGGTTATAAAAATATTACTAATATATGGATAATGGTAAAAAAAAAAATTCACACTCATCTAGGCATTGATAATTATTGCTTACCCCGCAGCTGTTTGACAGGCCCTAAGTGGTAATGTGGTAGAAACACATTCGTGATACGATAAGCAAAAATTGTGAGGTACACGGACCTTTTTTATTTTTTTCACGTGCAATCTATGTTAAGTAAATTAGATTAATATAATCTGTTAAATAAAAGGAGACATTTTCTTTTTTTAGGCCTTTGTTTATAGTCTCCGGCTTTAAGAAAACAGTTAGATGCTATTTCTTTCTTGCTTTCTGGAGAAATATACTGAACATATGAGACTTGTTTCTTTTTGCCTCTTAGAACTGCCACTGTCTTCTGGACATAGCTCCTCATGCCATAGAGAGACTTCACAGTGTCCACATATATCCAATTGTCCTTTTTATCCGGTACAAAAGCACTAAGCAGATAAAGTAAGTCCTATATTAGTATGACTGATGTTATTGCGTATTTAGGTTTTACTTCTATAATGTTTCTTTCGTGGACTATTTTTTATTTATTTTTTTAATCACAACTGCAAGAAATTTACTGGATTTAGGCTCTGCTAGGTATCCCTACAACGCCGTTGGATACAGTTGGCAACAAGTACTGTGTTTTTTTTCGTTTCACAAGAACTTAGAAGATGAAATATAATTCTGAAATGAGTCCCCTATATTTACGAGCCTAGCTGTACCCTACTTCCTCCCGTCCGCTCACCATGGACTGATGTCTGCTGATCTACAAGCCTGTAGACATTGGCGGTCATCAATCATTAGTGAGGCGAAGGGTGTGGAGTTTAGGTGGCAGGCTCATGAATGCAGTGGTGAAAAACCAAAAAAGAAAAAATGTTCCAGGACATATCCAGCACTCATCAGAGTAGAATGCAGTGGACACATAAATACGAGTTCGCTCTATTCCTTCTTTTGAGCTATTACACTAAGGCCCAAGAATTTTTTTAATTGTTTGGCACAAATGATTGGACATGTCTATATCTAGGCATGGTGACACCACACATTTCAACAACAAAGAGCAAACCAATTTTTTACGTTTAAATAAGAGTTGTCATTTCTTATACCGCGATTTATTTAAAAAATGGTGCAGTTTTGGTAAACGCAAATAAAAAAAAAAGTTCATAAAAATCCACCCAAAGGTTGAACTCACAAACCAGCACCTTTGGCTCAAAAAGCATATTTTGATTCAGAAATTATTGCATATTTGTTTTACATATGTTAAAGAATTTGAAACATTTACTCGGGATCCTTTTTTTTTTTTTTATATAGGGAACAAAAGGATCCAATATTTCTACGGGATAAGGTGACACAGAAAAATTCCAAAGAGCAGTTTGAATCTGCACAGAAAATTGAACAGGAATACAGCAAGTATTTTACAGGTAGATACCAAAAAAAAGCTATGGTGGTCTCATTACCCATGCTCTACTCCAGATTGCACTTCCATCTCGATAGCAGCCATTTGCCGTCTTTCTCACCCTTGCAGCCAGAATTGGAAGTTCTGGTGTCATATGAATATAGTCGGTTATTTAAAGAGGCTCTGTCACCACATTATAAGTGGCCTATCTTGTACATAATGTGATCGGCGCTGTAATGTAGATAACAAGTGTTTTTTATTTAGAAAAACAATCATTTTTGACGGAGTTATGACCTATATTCGCTTTATTCTAATGAGTTTCTTAATGCCCAACTGGGCGTGTTTTACTATATGGCCAAGTGGGCGTTGTACAGAGGAGTGTATGACGCTGACCAATCAGTGACCAATCAGTGTCATACACTTCTCCCCATTCATTTACACAGCACATAGTGATCTTATTACATCACTATGTGCGGCCACATACACACACATTAACGTTACTGAAGTGTCCTGACAGTGAATAGACATCACCTCCAGGCAGGATGTGATGTCTATTCAGAATCCCGACACTTCGCTAACGTTTGTGTGAGATTTACAGCAAGGCAAGCGTAATCTCACGAGATTATGCTGTAAACTGTCATTTAAAACGAGATTACGCTTGCCTTGCTGTAAATCTCACACAAACGTTAGCGAAGTGTCAGGATTCTGAATAGACGTCACGTCCTGGCTGGAGGCGATGTCTATTCACTGTCAGGACACTTGAGTAACGTTAGTGTGTGTGTGAATGTGGCTGCACATAGTGATGTAATAAGATTACTATGTGCTGTGTAAATGAATGGGGCGAAGTGTATGACGCTGATTGGTCAGCATCATACACTTCTCTCCACAATGCCCACTTGGTCAAAAAGTAAAACGCGCCCAGTTGTCCATTAAGAAAGTTATTAGCATAAAGCTAAAATAGGTCATAACTGATCGTTTTTCTAAATAAAAAACACTGCTGTTATCTACATTACAGCGCCGATCACATTATGTACAAGATAGGCCACTTATAATGTGGTGACAGAGCCTCTTTTAATGTGAGTGACAACACTTAGTGCTCTAATTATTAGGCCATGTCCTTTGTTGAAAAGTAATGGTCCTAAAATAGTCAGACCACTGCTAAAAAAACAAAACCGCATGGCTGAAAAATGAAAGACTGCATTATAAATGTTTCCAACTGAGAACTCAATTTGTACTTCCCCAAATATCATTTAATTGCTAATAATACCATTTTTTTAAGGTTTAAGATTATAATATCAAAGCTGTGTAGTAACAATATATTTAGATGCGATTTAAAAAATGATGGCAAAATGGCAGCAGAGTTGTAGTTCTATGCCCTTTCTGCGTAAAGAAGTGACTGTATCCATGGATTCCATAAACCTATATATAAAAGGGCATTGCTGATATTGATGGCACAGGTTGTTTTTCTGGATTCTTCATAAGGGAGAATATTGTATATTTGACTTACATAGTAACTTTTACCTCAAATGAAATTAATTAAAAATATACTTGCCTCAAAATTGTATTAATAGAAACATTCTGCAAGGCCTTATTCAGACACAAAAATAACAGTTATGTGATAAGAGAGAATGAAAACTCGGTCTAGTCCTTCATCCCAAAAATGGCCTAGCCCCTCAAGTGTTAAAGTTGGTTTTTGTTTTATGTAATTCAGAAAATCTCTTCAAGGCTGCTTTCACATGTCCATAATATTTGGCGCATTTTAGCATTCATACCAAGGCCACATAAAATCGTACTGAATTTGGAAAACCTCAACATTTATGGAAAGTCCTCAAGTGGTTTTAATCCCTTCTCAACATTTGTCATAACTGTACGCCATGAGCGGTGAGATGTCGTTCAGTGTGTCAGCTGTGCTCTGTAATCACCATTAACCCCTTAGATACCTCGGTCAATAGCGACCACAGCATGTAAGTGGTTTGTAGCCGATCGGCACCCATGTGAAACGATTGCGGAGGTGCCGATGGCAGCTATGGCAACCACAGGTCTAACAATGGCCAGAGCGGAGCCTAATAGACTTGCTCTCAGTGTCAAACTGACTGTTCTAATGCATTGCACTACATAGCTAGTGCAATGTATTAGAATAACGATCAGACTGTTGGACCTTCAAGTCCACTAGTGGGACTAAAAAGATAAAGCGAAAAAAAATGTACAAAAATAAAAAATTACGTTTTAAGTAATGAAATAAAAAATCGCCCTTTTTCCCTTATCAAGTCCTGTTGGTATTGGAAATCAAAAAAAACAAACTACACATAATTGGTATTGCCGTCTTTTGGTCACCTTGCCTTCCAAAAATTAAAAAGTGACCAAAAAGTCGCATGAATCCAATAATGGTACCAATAAAAACGACAGCTTGTCTCGCAAAAAACAAGCCCTCATACAGCGCCGTCGACTAAAGAATTAAAGTTATGGTTCTCATAATATGGCGAGACAAATAATACATTCTTTTTACAAAAAATGAATTTTTTTAACATAAAAAAGCAATATAAATTTGGTATGGTCTTAATTGTACTGACCCGCCTTTCATTTATAACCCACAGTGAACGCTGTTTAAAAAAATCCTAAAAAAACTATATATTGCTGTAATCTTACTAAGGCCCCATGCACACAACCATAGAAATCGTCCATAATTACGGTCCGCTATTTTGGACATATTCCCTTCTATTGTCCACGGACACCTTCCTGTTTATTTACGGGAAGGTGTCCGGGCCATAGAAGTGTACCGCAAAACATAGAACATATCCTATCTTTTGCGATTTACGGGCCGTACTCCCATATTTTGTATGGGAGCACGGGCGGCCGTCGGCAGCCGGCTGTGTGCATGAGGCATAACCTGCCAAATAAAGTTAACGTGTCATTTATACTTCACAGTATACAACATATACAATTTCAATATAGGACAATTGCAGAGCTGCTATTTTTTGGTCATCTCACCTACCAAAAAATATAATAAGTGATCAAAAAGTTGCAAGTAACCCAAAATGGCACCAATAAAAACAGCTCGTTCTGCAAAAAACTAGTTATGTGCCCCAAGAATATGGCGACCCAGAAACATTATTTTTTTTAACATTTTTTATTATATATATATAAAAACGATGTAAATTTGGTATAGCCAAAATCGTACTGACCCGCAGAATAAAGTTAGCATGTAATTTATACAGCACGGTGAACGCCGCATTAAACAAACTACGCAGGAATTGCTTTTTTTTGCCCATAACTTTGCCTCCTAAAAAATGGAATAAAAAGTGATTGATTAAAAAGACATGTACCTCAAAACGGTACCAATAAAAACTACAGCTCGTCCCACAAAAAACAGCCCTCATACCACTACATCTGTGAAAAAAAAAAAAAAGTTATGGTTCCCATAAATCCGAAAAGAAAAAATATGCAGATGTGCAGGCCCGAGGGGAACATTTCTTCTGTTTCAAGGGGTAATTAGCAGAGGCCTAATTGGAAACCAGCAAGGTGAGAACCCAAACATACCTGCTGGAAGCGAGGTTGGTCATATTATACCAGGACAACACTTTCCCAGCAAAATTCCCCAAAGTGCAGAGTGTGGACCAAAAGGGCTATAAGAAAGGACATTATTTATCAGTGTGACACTAAAATGTGCATGAAGGATTGCTTCACAGCGTAACACACATCCATGGATCATTATTTTACACCATTATTATACCATCTTATTATGATGTACAGACACAGCTTACATGTGCCCCCACATTATAACCTGAAATACCAGTAAAATGCCAAACAAAACAAAGCAAAATCTGCGCTCCAAATGGCACTTCTTACCTTCTGAGCCCGCCACTGTGCCCAAACAGCCCACTGAAATGCATATATGTGGAAAAATTGCAATTTTTACTTTGCACTATCCACAGCATGTTCATTTCTGGAATACACCTGTTGGGTCAAAAGGCTCACTACACCCCTTGATAAATGCCTTGGCGTGTGTAGTTTCCAAAATGGGATTACTTGTCAGGGATTTCTTTTATTATTTTACATCAGAACCTCTGCTTTGTTTTGGCTTCGCAATACCTCTTCAAACTTGACATGGTGCCTAAAATATAATCTAATAAAAAGGCCCCAAAATCCATAAGGCTATGTTCACACGCAAACTCAAAAACGTCTGAAAATACGGAGCTGTTTTCAAGGGAAAACAGCTCTTGATTTTCAGACGTTTTTGAAGCCACTCGCGTTGTTTGCTGCGTTTTTTACGGACGTTTTTGGAGCTGTTTTCTATAGAATCAATGAAAAACGGATCCAAAAACGTCCCAAGAAGTGACCTGCACTTCATTTCCGCGGCCGTTTATCAAAATGGCCACGTAGAAAAACGGCCCGTCGGAACAGAACTCAGTTTTTCCCATTGCAATCAATGGGCAGATGTTTGGAGGTGTTCTGCAGAAAATAGGCCATGTGAACATACCCTTAGGTGCCCGTTTGCGTCTGAGGCCTGTGTTTCAGTCCAGTAGCACAATATGTGTTACGGAAAAGAATGGATTAAAATTATGTTTCTGCAAAAAAAAAAAAAAGAGATTTGTAAATTTCACCTCAACTTTGCTTTAATTCCTGTGAAACGCCTAAAGGGTTTAGAAACTTTCTAAATGCTATTTTGAATACTTTGAGGAATGCAGTTTTTAAAATGGGGTGATTTATGGGGGTTCCTAATATATAGAACTCTCAAAGCCACTTCAGAACTGGTCCCTATAACAATAGGCTTTTGAAATTCTCCTGTTAGTGAGAGAAATTGCTGCTAAATTTATAAGCCTTGTAACGTACTGGCAAAAAAAAGGCTGTTCAAAAAACAATGCAAACATAATGTAGACATATGGGAAATATTAATTTAGTATTTTTTTTGTGTGGTATAACGATCTGTCTCAAAAGCAGATACATTCAAATTTAGAAAACTTCCAATTTTTTAACATTTTCTCAAAATTTTGGTGCTTTTCACAAATAAACACTGAATGTATTTACCAAATGTTACCTCTAACATAAAGTACAATGTGTCACAATAAAACTTTCTCAGAATCGCTTGGATAAGTGAAAACATTCTAAAGTTATTACCACATAAACTGATACATTCAGATTTGAAAAATGAGGCTGTCAGGATGGTCAAAAGTGGCTGCAGCGGGAAGGGGTTAAAAGGTTTAAAAGTGAGCACATACAGTCGAGTCACATTATTCTGACCACCTCCTACATTCGACGTCGTCAGCGAGTAGCCTATGATGGAAGTGATGTGTGGTGGGCAGGCATGATAAGGTGTGTGATAGGCTGTCTGAACACATATCACTCATTGTTGCCATGGGTAAAAGTGGTGATTTATCAGCGTTGCAAAAAGGGTGGCAGTATTTCTCACACACCGCAGTTTGTGAACTCTTCACGTGCTGCTGTGGTGAAAGTGTATCGCAAGTAGACAAATGGCACCATTGAGAATAACCGACGTGGAAAGTGCAGAGCACCACCTGCCATTGATGTGAGAGGTGAACGTCGGCTACAAAGGTGTGCGAGGGCCGAACGACCCGCTACAGAGGAGCCGCTCACTGTGAAAATCAATCAGAGGGCTACCAGACGTGTGTCTAAAACAATAGTTCAGCAAACCCTACTGCGTATGGGGCTCCGAAGCAGACGGATGGTCATCGCTCCTATGATAACAAGGGTGCATTGGAGAAAAATGCTTCTATTTGCACGGCAGTATCGGAATTGGACCACCGAGATTGGCAAAGGGTTGTCTTCTCCGATAAGTCACGTTTTCTGCTTTATCGAACGGATCGATGTTGGTGTGTCAGGCGAGAAACATCAGAGAACAAACTCCTTGCAACCATTGCTAGAAAAACACAAGCTGGTGGTGGCAGTGTTATGGTCTGGGGGATTTTTTCATGCCATTCTCTGGGCCCACTCATCCATGTGGAAGGCACTCTGAATTTGGGTTTGAATCGATCGTTGCAGATCATGTCCACCAATACATGCTGTTTGTCTTTCCTGCGGCAGATGGAATCTTCCAGCAAGACAATGCGACATGTCACACGGCTAGAAATGTGCAACAGTGGCTGGAAGAGCACGACCAAGACTTCCAAGTACTTCCCAGGCCCCCTAATTTGCCAAACTTGAACCCAAATGAGCATCTGTGGGTCCTCGATCTTCTTGTTCGTTCTATTGATACTCGCCCGTGCACCTTCCAGCTAATGTGGGATACACTGCAGTCAGCGAGGCGCCAGATACCGGAGAGCACCTACCAGCACCTTATTGATTCACTCCCAGCCCTTCTGGCTGCTGTCCGTGCTGCACACGGCGGTTACTCTGGATCTTAGCTGGTGGTCATAATAATGTGACTTGACTGTGTACATATTCCTATCAACAGTCTCCACTAACTTTTTTTTAACAATCTTTTATAACAAAACGTATCCAAGTGTCATAGTGGTTCATAAGCAACACTTTTAAGAAATATAAACCTTCTGTTTATTTAAGACGTTTTATTGTTGCCAACATTCATAAAAGTTTTAGTAGTTTAGACAGAGCTTAGTCCATAGGTTTTTACATACAAATAAAAGCGGTAGTATGCATTCACTTTGAATAAGGAGTGGCGATTGCACACTCAAAAGAACAGAGTTCCTGGCAGCAAAACAAACACACAACGTTTCAGGGGTGTCAAGCCCCCTTTCTCAACCATGTTCACATCACACAAATGCACATTTTTTATGTGATGCTGAACTAATGTGAATACAGAAAAAAACCTCCAATGATTGAAACAATAACAGTGTGACACTTGTTACAAGCACAACGCGGTATCAATAATAATAATAAATACCACATTTTGTTAACCCCTTAATGACCGGGCATGTTTGTACCTTAATGACCAAGCCAGATTTGTCAAATCTGGTATGTCTGACTTTATCAGAGAATAACTCTGTGAAAGTTTTGAATATCCAAGTAATTCTGACATTGTTTTTTCGTCACATGTTGTACTTTATTTTAGTGGTAAAAGTAGACTGATACGATTTGCGGAAATTAATAAAAAAATAGAAAAATGGAAGAAATTTTGTAAAAATTACCATTTTCCCCTATTTTTAACTGCAATATGTCACATATGTACACACATACTGTACAATTTTTTTAATTAAATATATATTTCTATCTCTTTACTCCATTTTGGCAGCACTTTTGAAAAAATAAAATAAATTTTCAGCAATTTAGAGGACTTACAAATTGAATAATAATTTTATAAATTTTGAAGTACATTTTGTTTTCCTGCACCAAGCCAGGTTTTCAGAGGCTCATAGGTGTCAGAATGGTGGAAACCCCCACAAATGACCCCATTTAGAAAACTAGACCCCTTAAGGTATTTACCTAAGGGTATAGTAAGTATTTTGACTCCACAGTTTTTTGCTAAATTGAATACATAGCAGGTGAAAAAAAAAATAATTTCACTTTTTTTCATAAAAGTATCAGTTTGAAGACCAATTTCTTTGTAAAGCGACCATGAGAATGAAGAAACACACCACAAAATCTATCACCCTGTTTCTCCTGTTTTCAAAAATACCAACATTGTGGCCCTAATGCGCTACCTGGACACACGGCAGGACCCAAAAGGAAGGGAGCACCCGGAGGCTTTCAGGACTCATATTTTGCTTGAAAATGTTTTAGGCCCCACTGTACATTTGGAGAGGCTTTGAGCTGCCAGAACGATAGAAACTCCCCATAAACGACCCCATTTAGAAAACTAGACCCCATAAGGTATTTATTTAGGGGTATAGTAATTATTTTGACCCCACAGTTCTTTGCTAAATTTAATGCATATCAAGTGGAAAAAAAAATAATTTCACTTTTTTCATAAAAGTATTTGTTTGAAGACCGATTTCTTTGTAAAGCGACCATGAAAATGAAGAAACACACCCCAAAATCTATCACCCTCTTTCTCCGGTTTTCAAAAATACCCACATTGTGGCCCTAATGCGTTGTTTGGACACACGGCAGGGCCCCAAAGGAAGGGAACACCCGGAGGCTTTCAGGACTCATATTTTGCTTGAAAATGTTTTAGGCCCCAATGTACATTTGGAGAAGCTTTGAGCTGCCAGAATGATAGAAACTCCCCATAAACGACCCCATTTCGAAAACTAGACCCCTTAAGGTATTTATCTAGGGGTATAGTTAGCATTTTGACCACACAGGTTTTTCGCTAAATATATTGAAATTAGTCTGTAAGAATTAAAATGTACTTTTTTTCTGAAACAACATAGAAATTTTTATTATTTACAAGGAATAACGAAGAAAATGCACCCCAACATTTGTAAAGCAATGTCTCCCGATTACGACAATACCCCATATGTGGTAATAAACTGCTGTCTGGACCCACAGCAGGGCTCAGAAGGGAAGGAGCGCCATTTGGATTTATGATTTTGCTGGAATGGTTTTCGGTGCCATGTCGCATTTGCAATGCACTGGAGGGACCAAAACAGTGGAAACCTCCCAAAAGTGACCCCATTTTGGAAAAACCTTCAAGGAATTTTTCTAGGGGTATAGTGAGCATTTACACCCCACGGGTCTTTTGCAGAGTTTATTAGAATTAGGGCGCGAAAATTAATATCAACATTTTTTCCACTAAAATGTTGCATTTTCTCATTTTCACAAGGGATAAAGGAGGAAAAAAACAACCATTTTTTTATAAAGCAATTTCTCCCGAGTACGGAAATACCGCACATGTGGTCATACGTTTTTTCATTAGAAATGAATTAACCCTTTCAGGACTGATCCATTTTTTGCTTTCATATTTTAGATTTTCACTCCCCGCTTTCCAAGAGCCATATCTTTTTTTATTTTTCCATCAATAGAGCGGTGTGAAGGCTTATTTGTTGCGGGACAATCTGTAGTTTTCATTGGTACCATTTTGGGGTACATGCGATTTTTTTTGATCACTTTTTATTCCATTTTTTTGCAATCCTGAGCAAAAAACAGGAATTCTGACACCGTTTTTTAGGTTTTCTTTTTGCGGCGCTCACCGTACGCTATAAATTAAATGTTTACTTTATTCTGCGGGTTGGTACGATTACGGCGATACCATATGTATATAGGTTTGGTCCTTTTTTTTTTAGCGTTTGCGCAATAAAATGACTTATTTATAAAAAAAAAAAAAATTCTGTGTCACCATATTCTGAGAGCCATAATTTTTTAATTTTTTAGTCAAAAAAGCTGTGTAAGGGCTTGTTTTTTGCGGGACGGATAGAAGTTTTTATTGGTACTATTTTCGGGTACATGCGACTTTTTGATCACTTTTTATTCTTTATTTAGGGAGCGGTGGTGACCCAAAAAATTGCGATTCTGTCGTAGTTTTTTATTGATTTTTTTTGGGGTGTTCATCGTGCGGGAAAAATAACATTATAGTTTTATAGTTGGGTTCGTTACGAACGCGGTGATACCAAATATGTGTACTTTTTTAACGTGTTCATTTTTTTCTATAATAAAAGTCTTATTATAGGAAAAAAAGCATTTAGTGTTTATATAACTTATAACTTTTATTTTTACACTTTTTTTTAAATCATTTTTATTACTTTTTTTTACTTTTTTAACTTGTCCCACTAGGGGACACTTAGTCTTGCAGCTTTGATCGCTGCTAGAGTACATTACACTACACACGTAGTGTAATGTACTCCAACTGTCATTGTGACGTGACTGTCACACTGACAGGAAGCAGAGGAGGAACGGCCGGAGGCTGTTCCTCCGAGGCTTCCGTGCATGGCAACCCGGAGGTCATTATCTGACCTCCGATTGCCGTGACAAGCATCGGTAGCCCCCACGATCACTTCGTGGGGGCTGCCGATGTGCTTCAAACCACTTAAATGCGGCGACGGCAATCCGGCGCCGCACTTAAGGGGTTAACTGCCGAAATCAGCGGCGATGGTCCGCTGTCCGGCGAGACTGATGTCTCAGCTGTCTAGGACAGCTGTCAGCGCGGGTCTGTCACTCTGTGTTTACACAGAGTGACAGTTTGAAATGCGGACGAAAATGAACGTCATGGTGCGGGAACTAGCAGCCGACCATGACGTTCATTTTCGTCCTTGGTCGTTAAGGGGTTAAACGACTTAAAAATTGCATTTCTCATTCATACCCTTTGGAGTCAAGAGTTTTTAAGACGCTGGATCCAGAACACTTCCCTTTGCAGGAGTTGCTGAATATTAAACTTGTCACCCATTCAAGAACTGGCCATCCTAGCTCACTGACATTGTTCCCCTTTTCAAAAAAACGAGGAGCAACAGATGTTTTACCAACATTTTTCTCATTATTTATGATCATTTAGCTGGAGTTTGATTGACCGAGATGTCTATCCCACATATGAAATCCCACAGGGGCGTTTCAAATAGTAGATGAGTGAGTTTGTGTCACACGTAAGAAACCTTTTTAAAGTTATCTTTTTTACAAGTTAACCACTTCGCAATCAATGACATATCTGTATGTCATGGCCGTGGGCAGAAGAATGAAGTGGGCTCATCTGTGTATTACAGCGGACACCTTGCTCTAACGGCCAGGATCAGAGATAATTGTGATCTTTGCCGTTTAACCTCTTAAAAGCCTTGGTCAATAGCGACTGTGGCATCTAAGCCTTTAGAAAAAGGGGGATGGGCCCCTCCGTCACTCTATCAAACCCCCCTGCGTGCGGCGTGTTCACAGGGTGCCAATGGTTGTCATGGCACTCCTGGGGCCTAATGAAGGCCCCTAGGTCTGCAATCCTTCCGCTCCTATTAAGCCCTAGGGGCCAGTAAAAACCACAATATACTGTAATGCATAAGTATTGCACCAGCGATCTAACAATCACTTGTTCTTAGGGGGACAAAAAAAAGGTATCATATACCCCAAAATAATACAATGATCAAAACTACTCGTCTCGAGAAAAAAGAAGCCCGCATACGTCATCTAAATAATTATAAAGTTATGGCTCTTAGAATGTGGTGTTGAAAAAACAGAAAAAAACGGTGCGTCTTGAAGGCCCAAAATCGGCCGCGTTCTTAAGAGGTTAAAGTAACACTTTTACTACAATATAGTCCTATTAGGACAATTTAGAGGACAAAGTTATTTTGTATTCTCAGAATTTCCTGTGATGACCTTTGTGTTGCATATGCTGTAACTTTTTTTAATTTTGTTTTTCTTCTACTCCTTTTTTTTTCCCAGCTGTAATTCAAGGGGGTGCACTGTTCAGCATTTGCACACAGATTCTGGGAATTGTGGATCAAGAACAGAACAAAGCCCTGTGGATCCCAGCTGGTGCCTTGTGAAGTTCCCTATACTCCACCCTCATACCACAGTGAATCAAAAGGCAATGACCAGTCTGTACTTGCAACTTAAAGGGGCTTTCCCATCTTGGAGATTTATGGCATATCCACAGGATAACCTGCACCTATCTCTAGAACGGGGCCCCCTAAACCCAATTCTACGGTGCTCGGCTCCTACTGCCTCCCGGCCTTTTCCTGATTAAGTAGTTGGGAGTTACGGAAACAGCCGAGCTCGCTGAGTTATGTTGTTTCCGTAACTCCCATACAAGTGAATGGGAACTGCATAGCTCAGCTGTTTCCATAACTTTCTACTACATAATCAGAAAGTGGCCGGGAGGCTGCGGTAGCCGAGCACTGTAGAGCGGGGTTTAGGGGGCCCCGTTCTAGAGATCGGTGGGACCCATATCTATCGGACATTTATGGCATATCCTGTGGATGTGCCATAAACCTCCCAAGATGGTAAAACCCCTTTAACGGTCTCTGAAATTTAATGCAGTGGATTATTGAATCGTCTTGAGCAACAACAAACTTCAGATAATAAACTGGATAGACATGGCTTTGATTATCTTTACATTTTACAAGATGATCCATCGAGTAACCAGCATTGAAAAACGAATGCAAGCAGACATGTAACTTAATCTTGGACTAACTCTACAGGACCATGAAAAAAAGAACCAGTCCAGTACATGGAGAACAGACTAAATGTTGAGCGCCATCAACAATGACTAATGAGTTGGCCAAAAGGTGGTGGACATTTTCAAGTTCTCAGTTAATCTTTAGTGTTTGCAGATCAACTTGGGAACCTTTTCTTCTTCTTTTCATAACACACTAATTCTAGGTACTTGACCAGGGGTTTCAACATAGAGTTGTTTCTCACCAATATACTATGTTAATTTTTACTTAGGTCCTGTAGTATAAACCGTCGTATAACACCATGCCCTTTTACTGCTAGAAGTGACTAGCAGTGATTTGCTTCTGCTGATACTTGAATTAGGGGCGCCGTGGCCAGCTCCAAAATTGTTTCTGTAGACCAGTTTAAGTGACACTACAAGTAACTGCACTTTTATTTTTTGGAAATCTTTCTTGAAACATGCTAGTTGTTAAATCTTTGATAAGTAAATCAGAGTATACCCCAAATTTCAATTCAAGAATACTTCTTACTTTAATATATTTGTACACGTAAATTGTAAGTGCAATGGATCGCCCATGTGTCTTGGCACTGTATGCAATCCATTTCTGTACTTGGGTATTAATATGGCTTTACACAGAAGGCCGTTATCTTAAACCAGCTGAACATTCCGATGTGTTATCACCACGTTCTAAATTTTCATAAAAAAAACAATCATTCCGATCAACTAAGACACTACTGGTCCTTAAAAGGGGCCTTACCATTTGGCCAATACCTACTCTAGCTTTGTCGAAGACCCGTGGTTATCTGTTGGATTGAAAAAAAAAGTCTGTATAAACAGCTTTTAGACGTTATGAATCTAATAATCTTAAACTCTGAAAAAAATACTTTTATTATCATTGGGCTTCGATGGAATGCTGAAGTCTTCAAAATGCATTGTAAAAGTATGCAGCGTTTCCATTAAGAACAGGAATTTTAGAAATGACATTTTACACCGGTTTCATAGGGTTTGGATTCTAAATGCATTCAGCACCTTGGGGTTCATAACCATATGTTTGTAGCCTCCATTTTTGTATCTCTCACATAAAGGGACCTGAAAAAAATGATTTCAGGAGTATGGAATTTGGTAATTTATGAATAAATCAATATGTTTATATGAAATCAAAGTGTGAGCTTTAAGGTAGATATTCACAGTCCAATGTTGGGAGAGAAAGATGTAAGCTAGTTGTAAAGAGAACTAGTAGTCAAGATGCTTATACCTATTGTCACGCAATTCTGTGTATTTTTGACATTGCGTGGAAATCAATAGAAAACGATTACGCTGTATTCAGATAAGCCTGGTATAACTTGTCTGTGTTTCATCAGGGAAAAGCTGACTTTTTGAATCTGTATTTTGTCACAGTGCGCACCGTGTGTCCGTTTTTAATGTGCGTGTAGCATCAGTAATTATTTGTTTTTCCACATCTGTCGAAAAATAATTCCTGCTTTTTTAGCATCTACTAGCAACCCACCAGTGAAAATAGGACCGCACTCTGATATCGTCAGTGTGTCCCGTCTGATTGCTTTTTGTATGGACCCATTAACTTCAAGGGGTGAGTCTAACACAAAAATCGGACCAAGTTAGTTCATGCTGCGATTTTCTCTACACAGACCTGGGGAAAATGTAAATGAGCTCATCGACTTTGTCCTTGTTTAGTCCATGTGCTGTCAGTTCTACACTCGGAGAGCAGACAGATGCAAACATCACTTGTCTGGCTGGGCCCTTAGGAAGGTGGTTATCCAGTAGGCTGCTACGGTCCCTTAGGTCCATTGACTATAGGTATTAAATAATTAGGTGACCTTCATCCA
Source organism: Rhinoderma darwinii (assembly GCF_050947455.1). Classification (NCBI taxonomy): domain Eukaryota; kingdom Metazoa; phylum Chordata; class Amphibia; order Anura; family Rhinodermatidae; genus Rhinoderma; species Rhinoderma darwinii. Next base: position 78,830,823 of record NC_134697.1, on the reverse strand, counting down.
TCATCTATACTAGTGTTTCTCAATTACAGTCCTCAAGGAACCCCAACGGGTACTGTGTTGTTTTCCCTTGCGGAGTTAACACCGTAACATTTTGGTGCAGTTTTTTGTACCCAATCTTGGGCCTAAAAAAAATAAACCTGCAATAACTGTTCTTGCCATACAGCTTAGATAGATATTCCCCCGACGACTCTATAAACCTGCATGTTCATGTGTGCGGTCAATGGAGAGGGTGCTAAGCTAATAACCGAAAACGCCAGTTTTCCTGATGGTCTAGGGAACAAGGGATCACACAAGTTAAATGTAACATGCTTGAGCCTTGCTTTCAGCTTCTGAGCCGGTGTCCACCATTTGTCGTATGGATTTCGCAAATTGTGGGAAGCACTGGCTTTCCATGACCTATCCATACGACAAATGTCGGGAAGGGGTTAAATCTGTATATGTGTGTATATATGTGTATATTTACGTGTGTGTGTGTGTGTGTGTGTGTCTGTATCTGTATGGTCAAGGGAGAAAGAAAGTACACCTACTTTCAGTCCTAGGTTTTCATTTACTGGGGCCTAAATAACAATTGTGTGGACCTAACCAAATTGTATAAACAAACAACTCTGGTAACAACCAAATCTACATAAGGTTTTAAGGTGTAGTAATTTTCCCCAAAAGTAAACCTCCAGAAAATAGGTGGCCAAAAATAACCACTTTTTTTATTATATCTTTTGAGTGTCAGATAATCTGGACTAAATTTGCCAGGAGGCCAACTACTGAGAAGATTGGCAACTCTCTTGAAGGATCTCCATTCATAAACAATCTTTCGTCTCTAAAATGGTGAATTTCAAATTGAGCAGCAGCAGCAGTTGCTTTCCTGTACATCATGGGTCAGCAACTTTCGGCACTCCAGATGTTGAGAAACTATATTTCCCAGCATGCTCTTACAGCCTTTGGCTAGAATAATAATGCCTTTAGCGGTCAGGGCATGCTGGGAGTTGTAGTTTAACTACAGGTGGAGTGCCGAAGGTTGCTGACCCCTGCTTTATATTCTACAGCAGCACACATAATTGGGCTTTGGTCTTGCCTCTAGAATAGAGAAAAACCCTCTCTGGTGGGTGCTGGCTTCAAGGTAAGCGACCACTTCTCCTTCATACAATTTCAAACCACAGATAGAAGCCGCACTCCATAGATATCATTCATTAATATGCTTTTTATTCATCGTGTTCACAGCAGAAACGTTTCACCCTCTCAATGAGGGCATTTTCAAGCCATAAGTGTCAGTAATCACTACATATTTATCCAACACACTGTAATTAATAATTACTTCTCATCAATACAAAAAACAAAGTGCATATATCAATTAACACTAGACAACGTATCTGAACTATACATCCATACAAATGGAAAAAGTAATGTCTAACAGTAAGACTGAAGTGCAATAACTGTAAAAGCATATTTTTTACATAATTAGTTTATATAATCAATTATAAACAGCTGGCAATCACCCCAGTAATATCAATAAACTCTCAGAATACAGAGAAACAACCATATGGCAATCTATCCATTTCAGCGTCCAACAGAACTCCATGCACGTGACAAAAAACCTCCATCCAATACTGATGATCCAATACATCCATCTAATACAATAACAATCACATGTCTGGTATGATGCGTTAATGGGGAAGCCCTTGGATTCACCTCATCGCGCATGCGTCTTTATTCATATAAGCCCAAAACGGGAGTCGTAATGACATCGTAAATACCAACCCCTACTAGGGTGCGTCACGGCGTGCATGCCTCCCAGCAAATCCACACCAGAGGAGCGCCATCTTGGACAAGGGTACCAGTGTCTTTACAGTCCCGTACTAATGGCCAAAGATATATATTTTTATATATATATATTTTTTTTCTTATAGAAGATGACATAGACCATATGGAGAAAATAAACATGTTCTTTCAAAAGACATTTTTCAATGGGTTCAATCCAACTCCAATAGCACAGTCATATAAAGACAGGTTCTTATGACCCTAGTGAGAGGACCAGACTGTCCACTTCTGGTATGAATAGAACCCTCACAACGGTCCTATCACAGCACCAGCAGCTGATCTATAATCCGCTCCTGTCCTAAAGTTCTTGGTCCAACCCGGGTTCTCAATGGGGTGGAGAACACACCCATAAAATAAAAGAGACTTCTCCAAACAGGTCACCTTCATTTCAAGGAAAGGGCAAACATACAAATATCTATAGAAGACTAATCCATATAGTACACAACATACTAGACTCGTTAGATCATACCAAAAACAGTGCGCATAGCTTTAAAAAAAGACGCATGATGCCTATATAAAAAGATTCACTAGTTACAACAGAAGAAAACGTCGTTCTTTATTAAATACAAGAATCTTCACATCCTGGTAATTACACATGTTCAGGAAGGCGAGTGCTCAGCTGTAGGCCAACCATCTTTGCAACAAAAGCAGAAAAAAGTTAATATTCAAATAACCCAAATCCTGTACAGTCATATCCAAAAGGACACTCCGCCTAACACTACAGGGAAGTGTATATTGAATCCGAGCTCTTCACTGAGCAAGTGACTAGTGCCGAAAAAAATTGTCCTTCGCTCTCCGCAGATAATGGGTGATCAACATTTAATCCATCAGCGTGTAGAGCTTTTAGATGATGTGTCCATCTAGCCACCCATTGAATTAAGCGAATATCATATCTCCGCAAAATGTCTGGAGACGGGAAGGTCACATTTATTCGTACGGATAATCTTAACATGACGCACACTCCTATTTAGATTAGAAATGGCTCTAATTTTGTCCATATGTAGACCATTTGTCTAGCAGTGGATTGATGTACACCCAGGTCTTTAGTAATGCTTTTGTATCCTTTTCCAGCTTCATGCATCTCTATAACACGTCGGCTAAGGTCTTCTGAAAGTTGTTTGCCTTGAGGCAAGGTTCACAATAACCAATCCTTCTTGAGATGAACAGATTTGTCAGTATCCAGGCTTTGTGCCTTTATTTAAAGGGGTTGTCCAATGAAAGGAATAGCTATTTAACATTTTTCAGTCCACGTCTCGTGGACCCAAAGTTGCTGTTATAGTTGTGATGCGTCGTCACAGGCTCCCCCTCCTTGTTGCTTGTCAATGACCTGGATGAATGAGCGGCCCGCCTGGCTCAATTCATGAGCTATGCAAGCCCCTCCTATGTCACAGCCGATACCGAGACTGAGAAGGGAGCAGTAAACATCAGATTAGACAACACAATTTGTTTTCTATATAAACGAACTGGAAGGTACCGAATAAGAAACCCCTCTAAATGCCCTTTTACACCGGTCGATAAGCACTGCAGTCGAGCGCCAATCGGCTAGACATCGTTGATCGGCGCTCGTTTGCTCCTGTCACACGGAGCTATGGATGGGGTTGAGCGGTCGTTACTCCGATCGCTCGTCCCCATCCATTATCATGTCAGCAGCACGTCTCCTTGTTTACACAGGGAGATGCGCTGCCGACAACGATAATGTTTACTTTTTTAAAACGATACGATCAGCAGATGATGGCGTGTTTGCTCTTTCTTCTGCTGATTGTTCCCCTGTTTACACAGGACAATTATCGGCAACGAGCATTGTATTAACACTCGTCTGCCCCATAATCGTCCTGTGTAAAATCCCCTTAAGAAATGTGGGGAAGATCTTGAATTGGGCAGATCTGAAAGTAACCAGATATATCTGCAGTTCACATAAAGGGAACCCTAAATGCCCTGGCAGATCATATGAGTCACAACCAGATGATTCCAGGAGAGTGTTCCTTGAATAATGGAATAGTCTGCCTATTTACTGAGGAATGGGTGTAAAGAATAAAGAATGATTGCAACCAGAGAGAATGCCAAACTAGGTAGGTTCTGCTCCATATATCAGGAGGACCATCCAGTAGACTTTCAAACTGGCATGTGTATATTTCCTCCAACTTTCAAGATGCCCGGGGCATTGATAAAGATCTGACAGATTTAAGACTTTGGTGATTTACAAATATCCCATTTTGGCCCAATAAATTCTGCTTTGCCCAACTCATATTGATGAGTCAAGGAAGATATTAAAGTCTTTAACCCCATGCAGAACCTGGTGTCTCATGGCACGCAGCTCAGCCAGAGTCTGAAAATGCTCAACCTGATATCTTGGAGATTGACCAGTCCTTTTCTAAAGGCCAATGGCTTTTCAGATAATGTGTTGGTGACTTTCTCTCACTAGGACTGAGGCAACCAACAGGTCAAGCATAAGAGTTAAGAAGATTTTTTTAGACCCAGTGTAGGTCCAAACAAGTGGATCCCTCAGCCCCTCTAGTTGCAAAGATCTTGGACTTCCTTCAGGAAGAATTCGACAAGAAGTTCAGCCCCAGCTCTATTTAAGTACAAATTACTTCGTCTGCTTTTCTGCAAGTTTGTAACAGTGGAATCTAACGATTTGTACTAAAGCTGCTTTTTGTTTCTACCTTTGAACCTCTAGAGGAGGTAGAGATGAAGTTCCTCCCTTTAATGGCAAACTTTCTGTTATCAAAAACAACTGGTAAGAGAGTAGGGTGCATACAAGTCTTAGCTGATATTGAGCCCTACATTAGCTAAGACTACTTCCTTCTTTCAGACTGAAGGTTCCTTCTTCAGGTGATGTTAACCAGATTTGTTAACTAGATTTTTTTTCCTCATCCAATTTCGGAGGAAGTAAAGAGACTGCATACATTAGATGTCTTAAAAGCTACAATACTGTGCAAAAGTTGTAGGCAGTTGTGAAAAATTGCTGCAATGTAAGAATGCTTTCAAAAATAGAAGTGTTAATAGTTTTTTTTTTTATCAATTAATATAATCCAAAGTGAATGAACAGAAGAGAAACCAATATTTGGTGTAACCACCCTTTGCGTTCAAAATAGCATCAATTCTTCTAGGTACACTTGCACACAGTTTTTGAAGGAACTAAGCAGGGAGGTTGTTCCAAACATCTTGGAGAACTAACCACAGATCTATGGATGTATGCTTTCTCAAATCCTTCTGTCTCTTCATGTAATCCCAGACAGACTCGATGCTGTTAAGATCAGGGCTTTGTGGGGGCCATATAATCACCTCCAGGGCTCCTTGTTCTACTTTAGGCTGGAGATAGTTCTTAATGACATTGGCTGTATGTTAGGGATTGTGGTCCTGCTAAAGAATAAATTTGCAGCCAGTCAGATACCTCCCTGATTGTATTGCATGATGCAAAAATATCTGCCTGTATTTCTCAGCATTGAGGACACCATTAATCCCGACGAAATCCCCAACTCCATTTGCTGAAATTCAGCTTCAAACCTTCAAGGAATCTCCACCATGTTTCACTGTAGCCTGCAGACACATTATTGTACCGCTCTCCAGCCCTTCGGTGAACAAACCGCTTTTTGTTACAGCAAAATATTTCAACTTTACACTCATCAGTCCTATGTTTTTGTGCATAATTGAGTCACTTGGCCTTGTTTGCATTTAGAAGATATAGCTTTTTGGCCACAATTCTTCCATGAAGACCTCTTCTGGCCAGACTTTTCCGAACAGCAGATGGGTGTACCTGGGCCCCACCGGTTTCTGCCAGTCCTGAGCTGATGGCCTTGGACATCTGATTCGAAAGGAGGTAAGCATGATGTGTCATTGATCTGCTGCACTGATTCCTTGGCCGACCACAGCGTCTATGGTCTTCAACATTGCCTGTTTCTTTGTGCTTTTTTATAAGCACTTGAACAGCACATCTTGAAACCCCAGTCTGCTTTGAAATCTTTGCCTGGGAGAGACCTAGCCGAGCAGTGTAACTACCTTGTGTCTTGTTGCAGTGCTCAGTCTTGCCATGGTGGACCTGTGACCTGAAACTGTCTTCCACATCCTTACCATTGTAGCAGATTTTGGCTGTTCCTCGCCCAGTTTCAAGCCTACACAGCTGTTTCTGCTACAGTTATTTGGTTAATCATACACCTGACTATAATCCAGAAAATCCATGACTTTGCAAGTTAACCTATAGGAATTGATGCTGTTTTGAAGGCAAAGGTTGGTCACACCAAATATTGATTTGATTTAGATTTCTCTTCTGTTCATTCACGTATTTTTTTAATTGATAAACTATTAACACTTCTATTTTTCAAAGCATTCGTACTTTGCAGCATTTTTCCACAACTGCCTAAAACTTTTGCAAAGTACTGTACATTCATTTATAGGACCTGTTATTTCTATAAGGTGGACAATCTCCTGGGACTCTTTCAAGGGAAAAATAGGAAAAATCTCTGGATGAATCTGCACCAACTTAAATCTGAAGTAAATAGATATAATGCTTACCACCATCTAAATCTCCTATACTTCATTATTCTTATGTTCTTTAAATGCCTGGAGTGCACAGATGCCTTGCCGGCTTCAAAGTTGGCAAATGCCAAATAGGAGGAAAGTAAAAAGAAAGGATAAATCACTTAGTTTATTGAAGATCGATACAAACTCCATTGCAGCAAACTCTTATGCGTCTCGAATACATCCGTTCCTAGTCATAGCATATGTCATGGTATTTATCTTGGCAGACTAACTGGGTAAATGACCATCTTCAGCCCTGGGTACAACGTACCCCAGGATATTTAAGAGATAGTAATGAGTTCTCAATTTTATGATTTTGTATGGACAGAAAATTGGTGATGTAATGTTATAGGCCTGGTTTCTCTTGTATACTGCATGATCCTGCCATAAAAGCAGTTCAATTTCATCTTGAACGATCCACTTATGCGGTAAATTTGAAACTGTTCATTATTATTAGTGTTGATTAATTACTCAGTCACCATTTTTTCTTTTTTGATGGGAGATATTATCTTCAAATAGAAGGAAGACCTATAGGCTGTTGAAATTCTATACTGCTTTGGCGATTTTGCTTATGGTGGGGTGGGAGGAAATGGTCATATACAATATTATAAACCCTTATATGGATTTGCTAGTATGGTATGGACAGTATATGGATGATGTATTAATGGTTTGGAACAATTCTACACCGTTGCAACCATTTTATGGAGTATATAAAGATACTTACTCATATTAAATTTGGATAACATATCGGGAAAAATTATCATCAAAGAATATTCTTGTGTAGCGAAGAAAGGTAAAATCATTGGGAGCATATTGTCACCGAGTTGGTTCCAAAGTACCGCGAAGAATAAGATCTGGCGGTCACAAAAAAGTTTTATCAGATGTGGGGGAAGAAGAGGCAATGGTACTGAATTCAAGTTCAATTTATTCATCAATTGTAATGTGCATTATGTGATCTATGCCATAGAGCAGGGGTCTCAAACTCGCCCGGGTAAGTGGGCCACATATAGACAAAATGGGAAGTTGCCGGGCCGCGTTACTTTGAAATTTGATACAATATAAAATTATTGTTAATCAATTAGTTATTTGAACTACTATAATACTATATTACTATAATAATACTATAGTACTATAATAATACCGCTAGGTTTAAAATTTTAGATATTTCTCCACATGCTTATTTCAACAATCCAGTTTCCCAGTTTAAGTGTCGCTAAATGCAGTCCGGCGTTTCAGTTAGCAGCGTTTGGCAGTCAGACATGTCAAGATTGAGCAGCCCCTTTTTAGATAGTGCCACATTGCCCTCGGTGGATGCTGCCGCTGAGCCCTCGGTGGATGCTGCCGCTGAGCCCTCGGTGGATGCTGCCGCTGAGCCCTCGGTGGATGCTGCCGCTGAGCCCTCGGTGGATGCTGCCGCTGAGCCCTCGGTGGATGCTGCCGCTGAGCCCTCGGTGGATGCTGCCGCTGAGCCCTCGGTGGATGCTGCCGCTGAGCCCTCTGTGGCTGATGCAGGGCCCTCTGTGGATGCTGCCGCAGCGCCCTCTGAATTCCGCCGCAGCGCCCTCCGTGGATGCCGCCACAGCGCCCTCCGTGGATACCGCCGCAGCGCCCTCCGTAGATGCTGCCACAGTGATGTCAGGGGCTTGCCCAGAGCTGGAGTCCCGGAGCAGAGCCGCCTCTAACACACTGCCTGGGATTCCAGCTCTGCTCCTGACATCACTGTCCATATATGGACAGAGATGTCAGGGGCAACCCCAGAGCTGGAGTCCCAGAGCAGAGCCGCCTCTAACACACTGCCTGGGACTCCAGCTGTGCTCCTGACATCACTGGGACTCCTGCTCTGGGGAAGCCCCTGACATCATTGTCGATGTATGGACAGCGATGTCAGAGGCTTCCCCAGAGTCCCAGAGCAGAGCCTATACTAGCGCTCTGCCCGAGACTCCAGCTCTGAGGAAGCCCCAGACATTGTGTGTCCAAACATGGACACCGATGTCAGGGAATTCCACAGAGTCCCGGAGCAGAGCCTATACTAGCGCGCTGCCCGGGTCTCCGCTCTGGGGAAGACCGTGACACACTGTCCATATATGGACAGCGATGTCAGGGAATTCCACAGAGTCCCGGAGCAGAGCCTGTACTAGCGCTCTGCACGGGACTCTGGCTCTGGGGAAGCCCCAGACATCGCTGTTCTTATGTTGACAGCGATGTCAGGGAATTCCAGAGTCTCGGAGCAAAGTCTCTGTGTCCCACAGGCCGTAGATGGCAGCCCCAGTGCCGCGTGCTTGAGACCCCTGCCATAGAGTATAAAATTTGCAATCTTAAATACACTATATGGACAAAGTATTGGGACACACCTCTTAATCATTGAATTCAGGTGTTTCATTCTGTCCCATTGCCATAGGTGTCAGGCACCTAGCCATGCAGTCGCCTTTACAAACATTTGTCAAAGAATGGGTGGTTTTAAAGCGCTCCTTACAACAAGTCAGTTTATGATAATTCTTTCCTCCTATATATATCATGCTCAAATGAGACTGGTCTTATTGCAAAATTGAAGCATTTAGGAACCACAGCAACTCCGCCATAAAGTGCCGGACGACGTAAAGTTAGAGAGCAGGGTCGGCAAGTGCTGAGGCACATGGTGCATAAAAGTTACAAGCGCTCTGCTGATATGAGCACAAAAACTGTGCAGGTGGAGCTTCGTGGCATGGGTTTCCATGGCCGAGCACATTGCTAGGTGTTGTATGGAGTGTTGTAAAGCAAGCAGCCACTGGAGCCTGGAGCAGTGGAGATGTGTTCTGTGGAGGGACGAATCACGCTTCTCTATCTGGCAGCCTGATGGACCAGCGATTTGCTGGACAGCATTGCACCAACTGTATAGTAGTCTTGGAGGAGGGATAATTCTATGAGATTGTTTTTCAGCGGTTGGTCTAGATCCCTTCATTCCAGTGAAGGGAAATCTTAATGCTTCAGAATACCAATACATTTTTATCAATTGTACGCTCCCCACATTGTGGGAACAATTTGGGGAAGGCCCTTTTTTGTTCCAGCATGACTGTACCCTAGTCCACAAAGCAAGGTAAATAAAGGCATGGTTGGGTGCGTTTGGTGTGGAAGAACTTGACTGACCCGCACAGAGCTCTAACCTCAATCTCATCGATCACCTTTGGGATAAATAAGAAGGGAAATTGCGAGCCCAGGCACTCTTGTCCGACCTCTGTATATGATCTCACAAATGCTATTCAAATGGGCAAACATTTCCACAGACACACTCCAAAATTTTCTAGAAAGCCTTCTCAAAAGTGTGGAAGCTGTTGTATCTGCAAATGGGGGACCATAATAATGCCTATGAATTTTGAATGTGATGTCATAAAAGTGCCTGTAGGTTTCCCAATTCTTTCGGTCATATAGTGTATGTTGGTTGCATCATCAGAAAATTGAATACTCGTATAGCAGAACATCTGTCACATAAGGAATAGTACTAATACATTGGAAGCAGCCAAGCATTGTATTGATAGATATAATGCCGAATGTGCAGGTTTTTGCTTCTGTGACATAGAAAAGGTTACAAACCTCTTAGGGTGGTGAATTAAAAAAAAATAGAAAAGTGTTGTGGAGGGAAGCTTCGTGGATAACACGTTTTAGATACCAGATTCCCTTAAGAAACAAACTAAAGAAATTATCAATATATTTTTTAATTAGTAATAATTTAACACAAGTTAATATAGTACATAGCTTATTATATACTATCAAATGATTTTGCAATATGTAATATAGTGAGCTGTGAGTGGACCTTTTTGTTTTTTAATATACAAGTTAATACCTATGACATATGCTATGACTGAAAACAGGTGTGTATGAAACACGCAATCATCTGCTGCCATGGACATTTTATTACAGCATGTCTTAATGGATCTTCAATAAACAAAGTGATTTTACTACAAGGAGGTGCTGGATTTACAGTGTATTTGGAAAATCTTCAGACCCTTGCACTTTTTTCCCATTTTTTTCATATTGAGGCTTTGTGCTAAAATAAAAAAAAAATTACGTTTTTCCCCATCATTTTGCACTCAATACCCCAAATGACAAAGTGAAAACCGAATTTTGACATTTTTTGCAAATTTATTAAAAGTGGAAAACTTACATTTTCTGACACTTGAAATTTAGCTCTGGGGGCCTCCCATTTCTCTAGATCATATTTGAAATGTTTCTACACCTTGATTGGAGTCCACCTGTGGTAAATTCATTTGATTGGACATGATTTGGAAAGACACACCACTGTCTATATAAGATCCCACAGCTGACATTGCATATCAGAGCAAAAACCAAACCATGAAGAGGAAAGAACTGCCTGTAGAGCACAGAGACCGGGTTGTGTGGAGACACATATCTGGAGAAGGGTACAAAAAAAAATTCTGCTGCGCTGAAAGTTCCCTAGTGGCCTCCATAATTCTTCAATTAAAGAATTTGGAACAACCAGGACTCTTCCTAGAGCTGGCCGCCCCACCAAACTAAGTAATCGGGGAAGAAGGGCCTTGGTAAGAGAGGTGACCAATAACCTAATGGTCACTCTGGCTGAGATCCAAAGATCCTGTGTGCAGATGGCAGAAACTTCCAGAAGGTCAACCATCACTGCAATGCTCCACCAATCTGGATTCTGTGGGTGATGAAACCATTATTGAACTTTTTGGCCTCAATTCTAAGTGTCATGTCTGGGGGAAACCAGTCACTGCTCATCACATGCCCAACACCATCCCTACAGTGAAGCATTGGTGGTGGCAGCATCATGCTTTGCTGAGTCAGCAGCTGGGACAGGGAGACTGGTCAGGGTTGACCTTGAGTGGCACAGCCAGAGCCCTGACTTGAACCCAATTGAGCATCTCTGGAGAGACTGGAAAATGGCTGTCCATTGACTGTCCCCATACTTCCTGACAGAGCTTGAGGGGATCTGCAGAGAAGAATGGCAGAAAATCCAGGTGGGCAAACCTTGTGGCATCATACCCAAGAAGACTGGAGGCTGTTATCGCTGCCAAAGGTGCCTCAAAAAAGTACTAAGTTAAGGGTCTGAATACTTATGTCAATGCAATATTTTAGTTTTTCATTTTTAATAAATTAGTAAAGATTACTAACATTCTGTTTTCAATTTGTCATTATGGGGCATTGAGTGCGGAATGATGCGGAAAAACTTGAATTTTTTTTATTTTAGCACAAGGCCTCAACATAACAAAATGTGAAGAAATTGAAAGGTTCAGAAGACTTTCCGACCATATATGTAAATATGTGCCGTAAGATCTACAGCCTCTCCAGCAGTAAGGAAGATATGAGGAGTTAATTCTTGTGTCTACGTGAGATACCATCTGAGAATTATTTTAATAGCAGTTTGGCTCCCTTGGATATACGTTTTCTAATGGCTGGATACCAGTCTTCAAGTGTCGCTGATATATCCAACACTTTTTCCCATTTAAGAATGTATGAAGGTTTGGTCTGAGTACATGGTTGCACTAGTGAATTATAAAATAATGAGATTCCTTTTATGGCAGACTTGTTGGAGGCAAAGAAGTTGAATGCGTTGCGAGTGAAATAAGAAGCATATATATTATTTTTTTTGGTGAAGTTTATACCTGATTTGTAGGTATTTTGTAAAAGTCCCCCTTCGGTATTGCAAAATTTGTAGCCAACTGTTCATGGGATTGTCGAGTTTGAGAATAATTGTTTAGTAGTATCCAGACCTGCCAACTCACAATTAGACCTCGTTCACACCTGCGTTGGTGTGTGCCGTTGTTCTGTACCATCAGAGAACTTTAATAGGTTTCGTCGGGGTGTCCGTGATTTTACCGGAGACAATAGCGCAGCATACTGCGCTATTGTCTCCGGTTATCTCGGTCGGATCTGCGACGGAGGTCCCTAAGGGAGCCCCCAACGCAGATGTGAATGAGGCCTTAGACAAATTAATACCCGGAACAGGTGTGTACAAATAACGTAACGTTAAGTTACCACGTATATTCAGGTCATCTGGCGGCATTGTTGGCAGATAATGTTGCCAGGCTTTTGTGGATACAATTATCCTAGATAGTGTAAATCAAGGATTGTAGTTAGGGGGAGCAGGGGAACGGAACAAGGAAATAAGTGGGTCATGTACTTAAAGGGAATGTGTCGCTGGAATTTTTTTTTTTTTAGTTAAACAATTATTATTTGAGTGATTACACATTGTTTTTAATTTTTTCACAAGTCCGGAAATATTATAAATTAGATGTGCTGGCCACTAGAGGGAGCAGTGCCCAAAATTGCAGCATGGTCAATGTGGTAAAGCAACCTCATTGCTTTATGCTGCAAATTTGGGGTGGACACACTCTCTCTAGTGTCCTCACACAATCCCCCCTCCCTTATTCTGGCTAGTGCCAGGAGGAGGAGGGGTTTGAATCTTCAAACCTTCTACACTGTGTGCCGCCATTTTCTGAGCGACTGCACGGTGTAGGAGGATTAGATACAGGGCTCAGCAGACCGTATAACACGAACATAATACACACATCACATACCCGAACATAATACACACAACACAAACATAAATTACCTGCTCCTGCCGCCTCCGCTGGTCTACGCTCCTATTCCTTGAGCCTTCGCTTCCTTGAACATATGGCCGGAAGCTGCGTCCGGAAGTCGTCATCTTACTGTCAGGCAGCGGCTTCCGGTCCACATGAAAATGGTGCCGGATTTCGCTCCGCGAACGGGATTCATTTTGGTCTGTGTGGGAGCGGCGCATGCGCCGTTCCCACACAGACGGCGTACGCTGCAAAGAATGGAACGGCTCCCGTTCGCATTCTCTATGGGGATGTATGTGCCGTATTCCATTTCTGTATGTATCGTTAATCGACACATACAGAGATGAAAAAAAAATGGCAGCCCCCATAGAGAAGTAGGAACAAAGTAAAAAGTAGAACACGAGAACACAAATAAATAAAATTAATGTTAACCCCTATCCGCACGAGGATGTAACTGTCCGTCGTTGCGGGAGGTTACTTCCCGCACGAGATCTTATAGTTACTGAGTTTTTCCCGGTGCACACTGTCGGCGACAGTGTGAACCGGGAGGTCAGCTGTCGCCGACCGCTGACACTCCTCTCTTGCCGGCCAGCGGTCCTTTGCCGCTGATTTCGGCGAATTAACCCCTTAAATTCGACGATCGGGTGCAATCGACGAATTTTGGGGGTTTCTAACATATCGGCAGACCCCAGTCCGAAATCGTGGGGCTTGCCGATAGTTACTATGGCAAACGGAAGCTAAACAATGGCTTCCGGGTCTGCCATGGACGGAAGCCCATCAGGACCAACCTTCGGCTGGTCCTGATAGGCTTCCTCTCAGAGTGACAGGAAGTCACTGTCGTTCCCGATGGCACACTGTCGGCGACAGTGTGCATCGGGAACTTGGAGATCAGCTGTCCCCGACAGCTGACACTCCAGTGTTGCCAATCAGCGGCTCATCGCTGCTGATTTCGGCAATTAACCCGTTACATGCGGGGCTCGATTGCGATCTCCGCATGTAGCGGGTTTGTAGCGCATCAGCAGCCCCCATGCAATCTTGGGGGCTTCTGATGCTTGTGATGGCACCCGGGGGCCAGACAACGGACACCGGGTCTGCCATGCAGGTCAGCCTATGAGGATCAGCCTCTGCTGATCCTCGTAGACCAACTGTCAGAGTGACTGTGACGTCACACTGACAGTTGGAATACGTTACACTACCTAGGTAGTGTAATGTATTCTAGCAGCGATCAGAGCTGCAGGTCAAAAAGATAAAGTGTAAAAAGTAAAAAAAAAGTTAATAAAAATGTTTTATAAAAGTGTAAAAATAAAAGGTTTTGTTTTCCTATAATAAGTCATTTATTATAGGGAAAAAATGAAAACGTTAAAAAAAAGTACACATATTTGGTATCACCGTGTTCGTAACGACTCAAACTATAATGTTCATTTTTCCGCACGGTGAACGCCGCAAACAAAATAAACGGAAAACTGTCAGCATCGCTATTTTTGGTCACCAAAAAAGTGATCAAAAAGTCGCATTTACCCAAAATGGTACCAATAAAAACTACAACCCGTCCCGCAAAAAACAAGACCTCCCACAGCTCCCAAGACCTCTCAGAAAATAAATTATTTTATAGAAATGTAATTTTATTGTGCAAACGCTGCAAAACTTAAAAAAAACTATACACATATGGTATCGGCGTAATCGTACCGACCGGCAGAATAAATTAAAACGTAATTTATTGCGCACGGTGAACGCTGTAATAAATAAAGAATTGAAAGCGCCAAAATCGCTGTTTTTTGGTCACCTTAGCTCTAAAAAAGATCCTGAGGGGCCACAATGCTCACTATACCCCTAGAAAAATTCCTTGAGGGGTGTAGATTCCAAAATAGGGTCACTTTTGGGGGGTTTCCACTGTTTTGGTCCCTCCGGGGCGTTGCAAACATGATATGGCACTGAAAACCAATCCAGCAAAATCTGCGCTCCAAAATCCAAAAGGCGCTCCTTCCCTCCTGAGCCCTGCTGTGGGTCCAAACATCAGTTTACGACCACATATGGGGTATTGCCGTAATCGGGAGAAATTGCTTTACAAATGTTGGGTGGCTTTTTCTCCTTTATTCCTTGTAAAAATGCAAAAATTCTATGTTTCCACAGAAAAATAGGTGATTTTCATCTTCCCAGACTAATTCCACTAAATTCTGCAAAAAAAACTGTGGGGTCAAAATGCTAAGTATACCCCTAGAAAAATGCCTTGAGGGGTGTAGTTTCCAAAATGGGGTCACTTTTTGGGGGTTTCGACTGTTTAGGTACCACAAGACCTCCTCAAACCTGACATGGTGCCTAAAATATATTCCTAAAAAAAGGAGGCCCCAAAATCCTCTAGGTGCTCCTTTGCTTCTGCGGCCTGTGTTTCAGTCGATTAGGACACTAGGGCCACATGTTGGATATTTCTAAAATCTGCAGAATCTGGGCAATAAATATTGAGTTGCGTTTTCCTGGTAAAACCTTCTGTGTCACAGATTTTTTTTATTACAAATGAATTTTGGCAAAAAAAATGAAATTTGTAAATTTCACCTCTACATTGCCTTAAAGGCATGGTGTTGCCAGAAAAACATGTTTTTTTTTTAAAAATTAAACATTTAGTGTGTGGGTGATTAAACATGGTTCAAATTTTTTTTATTTTTTTCACGAGTCAGGAAATAGTCAGGAAATATTATAAATTAATTCTAATTTATAATACTACCCATTTTTGGTCACTAGATGGAGCTAGTTCCCAAAATTGCAGCATTGCAACATTGGGTTAAAAGCCCTCGCTCTAGTGAGCTCTCAGCATCCCCCCCTCCTTTATCCTGGCTAGTGCCGGGATAAACGAGGGGTTTGAAAGGTTTAACCTCCTACACTGTGTGTCGCCATTTTTTGAGGTAACCCACAGTGTAGTAGGTTTACATACAGTAGTAAACACACACAAACACTAACATACATTGAAATGTCTTACCTGCTCCTGCCGCCGCGGCTCCCTCCGGCCCGTCCGCTCCCTTTGCTGCCGCTGTTCCATGTGCACAAGTCCGGAAGCCGCGACCGGAAGTAGTAATATTACAGTCCGGCCGCGACTTCCGGTCCACAGGAAAATGGCGCCGGACGGCGCCAATTTCGAATAGGACTGTGTGGGAGCGGCGCATGCGCAGTTCCCACACAGACGCCGTACACGGACGTGAATGGGACGGGAGCCGTTCACAGTCCCTATGGGACTGTGGCTGCCGTACTCCATGTCTGTGTGTGTCGTTAATCGACACACACAGAAATGGAACAAAAAATGGCAGCCCCCATAGGGAAGAAAAAGTGTAAAAATAAGAAAAAGTAAAACACAAACACACAAATGAATAAAAACGTTTTTATTAAAGCACTAACATCTTTAACATATAAAAAAAATTATTTGCCATGACACTGTTCCTTTAATTCCTGTGAAACGCCTAAAGGGTTAAATTACTTTCTGAATGTGGTTTTGAATACCTTGAGGGGTGCAGTTTTCAAAATGGGGTGATTTATGGGGACTTTCTAATATATAAGGCTCTCAAAGCCACTTCAGAACTGAACTGGTCCGTGAAAAAATGGCCTATTGAAATTTTATTGAAAATATGAGAAATTGCTACTAAAAAAAATGATGCAAATATAAAGTAGACATATGGGGGATGTTAACTAGTAACTGTTTTGTGTGGTATTACTATCTGTTTTACAAGAAAATACATTTAAATCTCAGAAACGCTTGGATAGGTAAAAGCATTCCTGAGTTATTACCACATAAAGTGACACATGTCAGATTTGAAAAATGAGGCTCTGTCAGGAAGGTCAAAAGTGGCTAAAAAGGGAAGGGGTTAATCAATTCTTATGCTACGGAGACTCCGCACTGCGCTTTTAATGCAATATCCCTCTGGAGAGGCCGTTGGTGGTTGCATCTGTGAATGGACTACTTCTGCCAGACCCAGTTATTGCTGTAACAAAGTCGCTGAGTCTCCACTCCGAGCTCCTCTCGTTCTTTGTCTTGTCCAAAACCGTTAACCCCGTGCTGCTGGGCCTGCCTTAGCTCCGACTACATGCCCCAGTCCTGGACTGGAACTCTGGAGAGGTTCTCCAGTGGGGCCCTGAGTGTCACAACCTTTGCCTGGTACAGATTAGATTGGCTCAGCCTCCTCTGTCTCAATCATTGGCAGGATTACCTGGTCATTATGCTGCATTTTTGGATGTCTTCAGCAAGAGGGAGGCGGAGACGCTGCCCCCCACACCGGGCGTATGACTGTCCTATCGAGCTGATTCCTGGTGCATCCCTTCCCCGTGGTAGGGTATATCCTCTCTCCTTGCCAGAAACTCTGTCCATGTCCGCCTACGTTAAAGAGAACTTGGAGAGGGGCTTCATACAGAAGTCTACCTCCCCGGCAGGAGCCGGGTTCTTCTTCATCAAGAAAAAGGATGATTCCCTGTGTCCTTGTATCGACTACCGGGGTCTCAACCAGATCACGGTGAAAAATAAGTATCCGTTGCCATTGATCTCAGAACTGTTTGATCGTATACGTGGTGCCAAGATTTTTTCCAAACTAGACCTGCGTGGGGCTTGCAGCCTAATCCGTATTCGCCAGGGTGACGAATGGAAGACTGCATTTAACACCCGTGACGGACATTATGAATATCTAGTAATGCCCTTTGGCCTGTGTAATGCTCCCGTGGTCTTCCAGGTGTTAGTTAATGATCTCTTCCGTGACCTCCTCTATGTTTGTGTAGTAGATTATCTTGATGACATCTTGATTTTTGAGACATGTCCGTCAAGTTTTGCTGCGGTTAAGGGAGAATCGTCTGTATGCCAAGTTGGAGAAGTGCATGTTTGAGAAAGATGCTCTACCCTTCCTGGGCTACATCGTCTCGAATCGAGGTCTCGAGATGGATCCTGAAAAGGTAAAGTCCGTCCTGGAATGGCCACGCCCTCAAAGCTTGAGGGCCATACAGCGCTTTCTGGGATTCGCTAATTTTTACACACAGTTTGTCACGTAGAGTTTGTGGACCCACTGGGCCGTACCGCCTTGGCGGTATGGCAGCTGGCCAACAGGGTGCAGATCAGAGTCTATAGTTAATATAGGGATTAAATATTTAAAAAAATATATATATTTCAAACGCAACATAGGATGGGCAACGCGTTTCAACGCAGGACATGCGTCTTCGTCAGGCCGAGAAATAGGCATAATAGAACAGCAAGACATACAGTTTAAATACACAAAGGGGGTAGGGGTGGGGTTAAAAAAAACGCCAAAACGCAAAATTGTAAAAACATTGGGTACATAAGAAAATACATACAGAGATACACATGTAGGTATATATGTAAAACAGGTAATAACAGCAGAAATGGAGATTCAAAAGTAATCCACAAAATGCAGAACAGAGTATTTAAGGAGCAAAATATATTACGCACGGAAGGAAAGAGCAAAGTGCTCCTTAAATATTTTGCTCCTTAAATACTCTGTTCTATTATACCTATTTCTCGGCCTGACGAAGACGCATGTCCTGCGTTGAAATGCGTTGCCCATCCTATTTTGCTCAAATAAATCAGCTTACCAGCACTTACCTGCCTTTTCTTCTCATTGAGGAGCGCTTTCCTAAAAAATATCCAGTTTTTGAAATATATATATATTTTTAAATATATAATCCCTATTTTCCTGCGTCTCAATTCTCTTGATGCCGGTACCTGGATACGGAAAGCTGCAACCTGGTTACTAAAACGGCCTTTTACATTAAGGCCTAGTTCATATAGGGTACCTGTGGCAGCTCGGACAGTAGCAAGGCAGGCTCGGCTGGGAGTAGGCAGCAGGTAGACGTCAGGCGTGGAGTAGCAGGACACATACAGCACAGCACGACTACAGCTCAGCACGGCACTAGATCAGGATAGCACAGGTTACAGGATATAGGAACAGGGAACACTGGGAGCAGGAAACACTAGGGGACTATTTGCAAGACAAACTTAGGATACGACGACAACGCTAAGACAACGAAGCAAGGGGCTGGGTCCTTCTATAATCCAGTGCACTCATGGGCTGATTACATATGAAAGTCCCTACTGGACCCGGCCGAGGTGAGTGGACATGAGCGCTGGCCTCTCCTGAGGAGGAGACTGGGGCACGTGCTCGCAGACCCATGACTGCGGCCGTCAGGAGGTCAGTGAACCTGATGGCCCGCAGCCACGGACATGACACAGTTCATCCCAAACTTCTCACTGACTTCTATCTCTAACCTCACCAAGAAGGGCATGAACGCCAAGGTGTGGGCTCCTGAATCAGAGTCCGCATTCAATAGCCTGAAGAGCGCCTTCATGTCAGCCTCTATCCTCCATCATCCAGATGTTTCTCTACAGTTCTCGTTGGTGGTGGACGCCTCCTCTGTCGGTGCTGGTGCACTCCTCTTCCAGAGAGGTTCCAAGGGCAAGTCAATGGTATGTTTCTATTTCTCTAAGCTCTTCTCTTCCGCAGAACGCAACTACTCGATTGGGGATCGGGAGTTACTGGCCATCAAATTGGCTCCGGAGGTGTGGAGACATCTACTAGAGGGCGCAGCTCATCCCATCCTAATTTTTACGGACCACAAGAATCTCACCTATCTCCAGACGGCCCAACGGCTGAATCCTCGTCAGGCCAGGTGGTCGCTGTTCTTTACCAGGTTACAGTTTGAGCTCCATTATCGCCCAGCTGACAAGAAAATGAGGGCCGATGCCTTGTCCAGATCTTTTTCGAGACAGCGGACACCATGGAAATTCCACAGAATATTATTGACCCGTCTTGCATTGTCTCTGTCAACCCCCTGCAAGTTGGGGACATTCCTCCAGGGAGGACCTTTGTGTGTCTGGCTGACAGAAGGAGAATCTTCCGCTGGGGAGATTGCTCCAGACTGGCAGGTCACGCTGCCCAAAGACATTATGGACTTTGATTCTTCCTGCTCAGTGTGTGCAGCTAACAAGGTCGCTCACTCCAGACCTGCTGGTCTTCTCTAGCAATTGCCTGTGCCCTATGCTCCCTGGCAGCATATAGCTATGGACTTTGTTACGGACCTGCCTCCCTCTGCCGGATGCAGTGCTGTCTGGGTGGTGGTGGACCGATTTTCTAAGATGGCCCACTTCGTTACGCTGACCGGTGCTCCTCAACTGGCCAAACTTTTCATCCATCACATCTACCGCCTGCACGGCTTGCCACGGAATATTGTGTCTGATCGGTGGGTTCAGTTCACCTCGAAGTTCTGGAGAGCCCTCTGCCGACTCCTCGGTGTGAAGTTGGACTTTTCCTCAGTCTACCATCCTCAGTCCAATGGTCAGGTCGAGAGGATCAATCAGATCTTGGAGAACTACCTACGCCACTTAATCTCCAAGCAGCATAATGACTGGGTGCAGCTGCTTCCGTGGGCTGAGTTCTCATATAATAATTACACCAGCGAGTCCACAAGGAATACATCGTTCTTTATTGTCTTACGGTCAACACCCACAAATTCCTCTCCCGGTGCCCGATACTTCCGAGGTACCAGCGACTGACTCTGCTTTTAGAGACTTCCTGCAGATCTGGCAGCAGACTCGATCCTCCATCCTATTGGCAGTCGACCGCATGAAACGGAAGGCTGACACAAGAAGAGAACCTTCTCAATTTCTTTCTGGCACGAAGGTCTGGCTGACCTCCTAGGAATATCCGACTAAGGGGGCCATCATACAATCTTGCTCCCAGGTTCCTCGGACCCTTCGAGATTCTACAGCAGATCAACCCTGTCGCCTACAAGCTTTGGCTGCCTCCTACCTCAAGATGCCCAACTCCTTCCATGTCTCCCTCCTGAAGCCGGTGGTTCTGAAAGGCTATACCAAGACTCCTAGCCCTGCGGTTGCCTCCAGCGGTCCTTCAGACACCGTTGAGGTTAAGGAGATCCTGGACACTAAAAAAGTAAGTGCAAGAACCTTTTATTTAGTAGATTGGAAGGGGTTTGATCCAGAAGAGAGGTCCTGGGAGCCCGAAGAGAATCTCAATGCTCCTACCCTCATTAAGAGGTTTCTCTCTCGTTCTGGTCCCAAGAGGAGGGGGCGTAAGAGGGGGCATACTGTAATGTCCGTGGTCGCTGACCACGAACTCCTTCCATCTAGTCGACACCCTTCTCTCCAGAGATGTCTGCACATACGGCCGTCCTGTTCCACAGTGGCCACCAGGGTGCACTCGCGAGCTCAGTCCAGACTTAAGAAGCCAAAGCGCACGCAGGTGGGAGATTAAGATGATTGCTCCTAGAGCACCCTGGGCTATAAGAAGGGCTGTGCCCCTCCCTGCAATGCCTGAGCGTTGTTTGTCGTATCCAAAGTTTGTTTATGCAAATGGTCTCCTAGTGTTTTCCAGTTCCCAGTGTTCCCCGTACCTGTATCCTGTATACTGGGATATCCTGGTCAAGTACCGTGCTGAGCTGTAGTCGTGCTGTACTGTATTCCACGCCTGTCCTTCTACTCCACGCCTGACGTCTACCTGCTGCCTAGTCCCAGCCGAGCCTGCCTTTCTACTGTCCGAGCTGCCACAGGTACACTATACGAACTGTAGAGTGTGACCTGCGCCCTGTTGGCCAGCTGCCATACCGTCAAGGCAGTACGGCCCAGTGGGTCCACGAACCCAATGTGACACATATATTTTTGTCTCGATCATGCAAGTAACCAAGTAAACTATGTTAAATTCCCCAGGTGGCACGATCTCCAGTACCACTAAGGTGGGCACTTTATGTGCAAGTGCTCCTGAACTGCACACTTTTGGCTCAACCCCTCTGCTCTGAGTGACGGCTCTAGCGGTCTCCTAAGTGGCCGCTAGAGCTGTCACTCAGAGTAGAGAGTGGCAGTTGCGACTGCTGCACCAGGGGAATAAAACATCTGTCTCCCAGTCATCCAACTTGAATGACCAAGACAAAAGATGTGTTTACAATGCCCTCCCCCTCCTTTATATCGCTCCGTCCTCAGTTTTTAAAGCCTCAAAACTACTGACCGATTCTTTAATGTGGTTTTGAAAGCCCTTCTGATCACTCTTTTTAAACCCTTGAGGGCTGGCCCTGCAAGTCCCCATTTTCGGTAATCCACTGGGATAAGGTGGTTTTTCCGGTCTGTCCCATCTTTTCTCACAAAGATCATCGCGGCCTTCCACAGTCTTCACAACTTTTTTTCTGTCCCTCCCTATTTCTTCAGAGGGAACAGGATTTGTTCTGCCTTGATGTGGCGACAGCAGTCGACTCCACCTATCTGGACAGCTGTCGTTTTCGCGCACCTATGCTTTTTTTGTTGTTCATGAAGGTCCACTAAAGGCAGGGGCGTAACTAGGAAAGACTGGGCCCCATAGCCACAGCCCACAGCCCCCCCCGTAGGGTACGCCATACAGCCCCCCCTGTAGGGAACGCCATACAGCCCCCCCCTGCAGGGAACGCCATACAGCGTCCCCAACCCCCCAAAAAAATGCGACCTACAGTGTGACCTACAAATAACATGCATCCCCTATCCACAGGATAGGGGATACATGTGTGATCGCTGGCAGCGATAGGGAGAACGGGGGACTGAAAGTCCATTCATTTCTACGGAGCTGCCGACACAGACCCCGGAAGTCCGAGTTTTGTGATGGAGAACTTCAGGGGACTTTCAGTCCCCCGTTCTCCCTATCAGTGCCAGCGATCACACATGTATCCCCTGTCCTGTGGATAGGGAATACATGTCTTTTGTTTAATGGCAGAGCGGGGAGATACCTCCCTGCTCTGCCGGAGTCTTCAGTGGCGTCCCGCTGTAGCAACCATAGCGGCTGCTAGCGGAGCCTCCGGCCATGGTGGGGGCCCGTGCCGGCGAGCGACACGGGCCCCCTCATGCCACGGGCCCCGTAGCAGCCGCTACGGCTGGTACGGCGGTAGTTACGCCACTGACTAAAGGGTTTGGCGGTGTCCAAGGCTACCACTGTGCATTGGATTTGGTCTGTGATTTCGGAAACCTATCGGTCCAAGGGTAAGGTTCCTCCCTTTCGGGTCACTTCCCATTCTGCAAGGGTTGTTGTTGCCTCCTAGGTGATCAGGCATCAAGCTTCAGTTGCTCAGGTTTGAATGTTTTGCAATCTGGGCTTCGGTGCATACCTCCAGCAAGTTTACCCAGATCCTGTGTGTGTGTGTGTGTGTGTGTGTGTGTGTGTGTGTGTGTGTATGTACGCGCGTGTGTGTGTGTATATATATATATATATATATATATATATATATATATATATATACATATACTGTACATATATTTACTATGTGTGTATGTGTATATATATATATATATATATATATATATATATATATATATCAAATTAAATGTTGCAGTGGATTTTTGTTGAATAAATTCACTTTTATTTTTGAGTGCTGCTTATTTGCTCATTTTTGGATAAAAACGAATGTGTGTGTGTGTGTGTGTGTGTGTGTGTGTGTGTGTATATTTTATACGTTTTACCTAAACACACCTGTCCTAATTTATTCCAGAGGTAGGTAGGACTAAAAGGAAAGCTAATTTACGGTGAGTAGACAAAATCACATCTCTCCGGCCATAGCAGATGTCCTCTCTTTTAGGAATAATGTAGTGGTAGTTGTGCATTCATATTGGAGGTAGGAAGTGTGTTCTTATTTTTTCCCCAATTGATTTCTCAATGATGGTTACATTTTTGGGAAAAATTACTACATATTAAAATCTGTTTATTTGTTGTCACCGTGTTATTTATTTGTAAAATTTGCTGACATCCAAAGAATTTTTATTAACCTCTTGTCACACACTGACCTCATGGACTGCCTTGTGTTAAAGAGGTTTTCCGATTAACAACATTTATCACCTATCTATGGTATAAGTGATTTCTGATCTCAAAATCGCTGGGAATCCCAGCGGTCTACCCCAGCAATCAGATATTTATTACTTGTGGATAGGTGATAAGAGATTATTAACAGTCAAACGTGCCAAAATATAAATACTAATGCACTCTCTCAATATATTATCAACATCAATTAAACAAATTCTTGGAGTAGTTTTTCTTACACACACCATCTAAGAGACAAGAATATATATACTAAGGTTATATCAATACATTTTAGACTTTCTATTATTGCATTCCTCGTCCTCAGAGAGCTCCGTCCGCCCGTCCAGGACACAAGGCTAATCCAGCCATATATAAAAATTATTTTAGAGAAAAAAAATAAATATATATATATATATATATATATATATTAAAAAAAACAAAAAAACATATACACAAGTGGGACTGTGTCATTATCTGGCTCAAAGGCCTCCAAATAGATTTCAAATATGCATGCCAGAAAGGCATACATACATGTACCACAGAATTATAGTCCACATGGATCTCCAGACCAAAAGGCACCGCAATCAGTGGGGATATTTGTCCAGCGTATAATTCTAAATACAGATTTTTTATTTCCTTATTATGTACAAACACCCACAATAACGATAGATAAATATTCCAAATATTACATAATTGCATCCAAGATGGAGCAGGCAGAGGGCTCCAAGGTGGGGATCACCTTGCCATATTCATTGATTCTCAGAATCCTTTGTAAGTAGTATTCTTTGTTCGATTCACACACGTGATAAAAATTGTGAACACCTGTAAACATATAAAATTGAAGTAAATTATCATTCAAAAAATATTTCTCTTTATGAGAACACAACCAAAAGGTCGGACACCAAATCTTAAATCCAACCTCTGCAATGATATGGCCAGAAGAACTATATACGGGAAACATGTCTAGACCAATCAGCGTCATACACTTCTCTTAATTCATGTTCAGCTGTACTCACAGCACAATGTGATCTCATGAGATCATGCTGTGCTGTCACTTACTCCCACATTAACTTTACCGGAGCTACCAGACATCGCCTCCACGTGTGAATTAGGCCTTACCCTGTTGTATGTCCAGGCAAAAGATTAGGGTCACTTGTAGGGTGTGTCTAAAACCAGGAAACACAGCATAATAATTAGAGAGCTGTCTTTTCACAGAGGCACAAACTGGACACAAAATAAGCTACTGAAAGGGCATTGTCACAGTGCGGGGTGTGGACCCACTGGGCCGTACCGCGTAGCGGATAGGCAGCTGGCCAACCAGATACAATACAATGTCTATAGTCCAGAAAGGATACCTGTGGCAATGTAGACAGTAGCGGTGATTCAGGCTTAAGATAACACAGAAGATGCAGCGGAAGACACAGATCGACTTCAACTCTAGACGGCACAGAGGCACAGTAGCACGGGATACAGGGTACAGGCAGCAGGAACGGGTAACACTGGGAACTGTAAAACACTAGGAGACCATTTGCAAGACAAACTTTTGGTATACAACAACGCTCAGGCAATGATAAAGAGGGCAGAGCCCTTTGTATAGTCCAGCAGCATTCTGGACTGATTACCTGCAATTGTGCGCGCACTGGCCCTTTAAGACCATGCACGCGCTGACGCACGCGCGCTGCGGGAGACCGTCTCTGAAGCAGGAAGTGAATGCCGGCGTCTCCCAGGAGGGAGATGCCGCTGAGAACTCACATGGCCGCGGCCGTCAGAGGGTAAGTCAGAACGATGGGCAGCGGCCATAGACGTTACAGGCATGTACTAGTTCTTCTCAATGAGTTCGAATATCATCAAAAAGATAATTTATTTCAGTAATTCAATTCAAAAAGTGAAAATCGTATATTATATAGATTCATTACACACAGAGTGATTTATTTCCAGCCTTTTTGTCTTTTAATGTTGATGATTATGGCTAACCGTTAAAGGCATGGTGTTGCCAGAAAAACATGTTTTTTTTTAAAAAATTAAACATCTAGTGTGTGGGTGATTAAACATGGTTCAAATTTTTTTTATTTTTTTCACGAGTCAGGAAATAGTCAGGAAATATTATAAATTAATTCTAATTTATAATACTACCCATTTTTGGTCACTAGATGGAGCTAGTTCCCAAAATTGCAGCATTGCAACATTGGGTTAAAAGCCCTCGCTCTAGTGAGCTCTCAGCATCCCCCCCTCCTTTATCCTGGCTAGTGCCGGGATAAACGAGGGGTTTGAAAGGTTTAACCTCCTACACTGTGTGTCGCCATTTTTTGAGGTAACCCACAGTGTAGTAGGTTTACATACAGTAGTAAACACACACAAACACTAACATACATTGAAATGTCTTACCTGCTCCTGCCGCCGCGGCTCCCTCCGGCCCGTCCGCTCCCTTTGCTGCCGCTGTTCCATGTGCACAAGTCCGGAAGCCGCGACCGGAAGTAGTAAGATTACAGTCCGGCCGCGACTTCCGGTCCACAGGAAAATGGCGCCGGACGGCGCCAATTTCGAATAGGACTGTGTGGGAGCGGCGCATGCGCAGTTCCCACACAGACGCCGTACACGGACGTGAATGGGACGGGAGCCGTTCACAGTCCCTATGGGACTGTGGCTGCCGTACTCCATGTCTGTGTGTGTCGTTAATCGACACACACAGAAATGGAACAAAAAATGGCAGCCCCCATAGGGAAGAAAAAGTGTAAAAATAAGAAAAAGTAAAACACAAACACACAAATGAATAAAAACGTTTTTATTAAAGCACTAACATCTTTAACATATAAAAAAAATTATTTGCCATGACACTGTTCCTTTAATGAAAACCCAAAATTTAGTCTCTCAGAAAATTAAAATATTGGGTAAACGTTAAAGATTGTAGACTGATGGTGTCACACTCTAATCAGCTAATCAACACAAAACACCTGGAAAGGTTTCCTAAGCCTTTAAATGGTCCAACAGTCTGGTTCAGTAGGCTACACAATCATGGGGAAGACTGCTGACTTGACAGTTGTCCAGAAGACAGTCATTGACACCCTCCACAAGGAGGGGAAGCCATAAATGGACATTGCTAAAGAAGCTGGCTATTCACAGAGTGCTGTACCCAAACATATTGACGGAAGGTTGAGAGGAAGGAAAAAGTGTGGTAGAAAAAGATGCACAAGCAACAGGGATAACCGCAGCCTTGAAAGGATTGTCAAGATTAGGCCATTCAAGAATCTGGGGGAAATTCACAAGGAGTGGACTGCGGCTGGAGTTAGTGCTTCAAGAGCCACCACACAGAAGCGTCTTACCTGGGCTAAAGAGAAAAAGGACTGGTTACTTTTCAGATGAAAGTAAATTTTGCATTTCATTTGGAAATCAAGGTCCCAGAGTCTGAAGGAAGAGTGGAGAGGCATCAATCCAAGTTACTTGTGGTCCAGTGTGAAGTTTCCACAGTCAGTGATGGTTTGGGGGCCATGTCCTCTGCTGGTGTTGGTCCACTGTGTTATATCAAGTCCAGAGTCAACGCAGCTGTCTAGCAGCAGATTTTTGAGCACTTCATGCTTCACTCTGTTTACAAACTTTATGTAGATGCTGATTTCATTTTCCACCAGGACTTGGCACCTGCCCATACTGCCAAAAGTATGAATACCTGGTTTAATAACCACAGCATCACTTTGCTTGATTGGCCAGCAAACTCGCCTAACCTAAACCCTATAGAGAATCTATGGGGTATGGTCAAGAGGAAGATGAGAGATAACATATCCAACAATGCCGACGAGTTGAAGGCCGCTATCAAAGCAACCTGGGCTTCCATAACACCTCAGCAGTGCCACAGGCTGACCCCCTCCATGCCACGCCGCATTGATGCAGTAGTTCATGCAAAGGGAGCCCCAACCAAGTATTGAGGGCATATACTGGACATACTTTTCAGTAGGCCAACATTTCGGTTTTAAAAATCATTATTGAAATTACTTTTGAAATTTTCTGAGGGACTAAATTTGGGGTTTTCATTAACTGTTAGCCATGATCATCAACATTAAAAGAAAAAGATGCTGGAAATAGATCACTCTGTGTGTCACTTTTTTAATTGAATTACTGAAATAAATTAACTTTTTGATGTGCTAATTTATTGGGAAGGACTAGGATATGTGGAAAAATTGCCATTTTTACTCTGCAACATCCACTGTACACTAACTTACACCTGAAGGGTCAAGATACTCTTAGATCAGTGGCGTAACTATAGCGGTCGCAGCGGTCGCAATTGCGACTGGGCCCCCGAAGCCAGGGGGGTTGGCGGCCCCCCGCACCATATCTATAAAAAGTTACTATAGTAACTGGGGCCTGTGTAAAAAACTACACGGCCCCCTGTTACCTTTAGTTACTGACCATACTTACTGTCTTCATTCCAGAGCGCAGCGACGGTCCTGAGGTCACAACGCTGTGCGCAGTGCATGACGTCATGACGCTGTGCGCAGCGCACAACATTGTGACGCTGGATGGAGACAGGACCACCGCTGCGGCCAAAGAGGAGGGTAAGTTTAATATTACTGTCTGCTGAAGCTGATAGGTTGGGGTCCGACTCCCAAGCCACCTCCGATCAGCTGTTTTGAAGGGGCCGCAGCGCTCGTACAAGCACTACTTCCCCTTCATTCCGGTCACTTGCTCACAATGTGAATCTCCGGCTTGGACGTGTCACCGATTCACACTGTGAGCAAGTAAGGGAAATGAAGGGGAAGTAGCGCTCGTACGAGTGGTGCACCCCCTTCAAAACAGCTGATTGTCGGTGGTCCCGACCCCGACCCATCAGCTATTGATGGCCTATCCTGAGGATAGACCATCAATGTTTAGGGACTGGACAACCGCCTTAAGCCTACCATGTGGTAGGCGTAGATACAAGGCCCATGAGACAGGATCACACATTGTTGGCTTAGATACATGGCCCATGTGTGATCCTGTCTTAGATGCAGGGCCCCAGCAGACAGTAATCATACTATATAAGATTACTGTCTGCCGTAGCCCTGTATCTAATCATCTTACCATGATCTCATGGTAAGCTTAGATACATGGCCCATTTGAGATCCTCTCTGATGGGCCCTGTATGTAAGCCTGCCACATGGTAGGATTAGATACAAGGCTCCAGCAGACAGTAATCTTATACTGTATAGTATCTTATACTGTGTAGTGATGGTTGGAAACTGGGGCGGCCACACGCTGGTATTATCAGGCTGGGAAAGGCCAAACAGTGGGCCTTCCCACACTGGTAATGCTAGGCGGCTGTTGCTATGTTGTATCTGGCTGGTTATGAAAAATGGGGGAGAACCGCTGTGGATATAGTGTTCTTGGACTTTGCAAAGGCATTTGACACTGTCCCTCATAGACGTCTAATGGGTAAATTAAGGACTATAGGTTTAGAAAATGAAGTTTGTAATTGGATTGAGAATTGGCTCAAGGACCGTATCCAGAGAGTTGTTGTAAATGATTCCTACTCTGAATGGTCCCCGGTAATAAGTGGTGTACCCCAGGGTTCAGTGCTGGGACCACTATTATTCAACTTATTTATTAATGATATAGAGGATGGGATTAATAGCACTATTTCTATTTTTGCTGATGGCACCAAGCTATGTAATATAGTTCAGTCTATGGAAGATGTTTGTGAATTGCAAGCGGATTTAAACAAACTAAGTGTTTGGGCATCCAGTTGGCAAATGAAGTTTAATGTAGATAAATGTAAAGTTATGCATCTGGGTACCAACAACATGCATGCATCATATGTCCTAGGGGGAGCTACACTGGGGGAGTCACTTGTTGAGAAGGATCTGGGTGTACTTGTAAATCATAAACTAAACAACAGCATGCAATGTCAATCAGCTGCTTCAAAGGCCAGCAAGATATTGTCGTGTATTAAAAGAGGCATGGGGATGTAATATTGCCACTTTACAAAGCATTAGCGAGGCCTCATCTAGAATATGCAGTTCAGTTCTGGGCTCCACTTCATTGAAAGGATGCCCTGGAGTTGGAAAAAATACAAAGAAGGGCAACGAAGCTAATAATGGGCATGGTGAATCTAAGTTATAAGGAAAGATTAAAAGAATTAAACCTATTTAGCCTTGAAAAAAAACTACTAAGGGGGGACATGATTAATTTATATAAATATATTAATGGCACATACAAAAAATATGGTGAAATCCTGTTCCATGTAAAACCCCCTCAAAAAACAAGGGGGCGCTCCCTCCGTCTGGAGAAAAAAAGGTTCAACCCGCAGAGGCGACAAGCCTTTACTGTGAGAACTGTGAATCGATGGAATAGTCACCGCAGGAGCCGTCACAGCAGGGACAGTAGATGGCTTTAAAAAAGGGTTTGATAATTTCCTAGAACAAAAAAGTATTCGCTCATATGAGTAAAAAATTTTCCCTTCCCTTTTCCCATCCCTTGGTTGAACTTGATGGACATGTGTCTTTTTTTCAGCCGTACTATGTAACCCCACGTGATTTAAAAAAATAAATAATAATAATTGGAAAGAACAATGTGGGGTTCACCCATTTTTCATAACCAGTCAGATACAATAAAGCAGCAGGCTAGCATTACCATTGTGGGAAGGGCCACTGTATCTGGCCTTTCCCAGTCTAATGATACCAGCCTGCGGCCGCCCCAGTACCTTACCATCACTTCAGATGGGTACCGGGGTAATAATGGGGGGTTAGTGTTAGCCTCTTCACCAGCTAACATTAAGCCCCGCCTTAGTAATGGGCGCTGTCAATCAGCCAGCGTCCATTACTAAGGCGGCAGTAATGAAGTTTTAAAAAAATACAATAGAAAAAATATTTTATTGAAATTAAAAAAAAACACACAACACTCGTTAACCATTTTTATTAAGAATTTAAAAAAAAACCACTGTCATCGGAGTAGTCTTCAAATCCAAAGTAGTCCAACAACCAAACCTGTAAAAAAACACTAAAATAATTAGTAACACACAAAAAAGCAAAACTATTATTATTCTTACTTTTCCTGGTATAGCACTGCAGCCGTAATGTCAGCGAGCTGGGCCCTAGATCTAATCCTATCATGTGTGATACTGTCTGCTGAGCCACTGTATCTAATCATATCCATAGCTATAGGGTCGTAGTGCTGTATATATGCAGTCTCATACTTGATTCACTTAGGAGACCCAGCCCTCAGCCATAAGGAGCTTGGGGGCCCAAGAGGAAGTTTTGCATGCATCGGGGCCCATGAGCCTATGAAGTAAATTAATGCCTTGATGGGTGTAGTTTCCAAAATAGGGTTACTTCTGAGGAGTTTCCACTGTTTTGGTACCTCAGGGGCTTTGCGATCGAGACTTTTTTTTTTCCATCGATTAAAGCCATATAAGGGCTTGATTTTTGCGGGACAATTTGTAGTTTTTCATGGCACCATTTATTGTACTATATAATGTACTAGGAAACTTGAAAAAATATATTTGTGGGGTGGAATGGGAAATACAGTGACTCCTCCATTGTTTTTTGGCTTACGTTTTTACGGTGTTCACCGTGCCTTAAAAATGACATTTTAACTTTATTCTGCGGGTCAAAATGATTACGGCATACTTGAGTCACCACATTTTGAGAGCCATAACTTTCTGTTCCATCCCGGTAAGAGGGCATTTTTTTTATGGGACGAACTGTAGTTTTTAATAGTACAATTTTGAGGTACATGCGATTTTTAGACTGAACCATACTTTCCCTACCCGGCTATGACGTAAGCATACGTCGGGAAGGGGTTAAGGGTGGGATTAATTGGGCACATAGACAAGAATGGAGCATTAGGCTGGGTCTAGACCTAGACTTTTGTTTTGTAGTGAGCAATAAATCGCTGTCCATAGGAATGCATTGAGTAGCTTGAAAATCTCTTCAAAATTGCTCTTTTCAAGTGATTTGCTAGCGACTTTTTTTTAATGACTACATGCTACGCGTCACGCTTGTCTGGAGCGATTTCAAATAGTTTTTTAAGCTACTCCATGCATTCCCATGGACAGTGATTAAATTGCTCACTACATAAGTCTAGCTCTAGCCCCAGCATTACCTAACTTTTTTTTTTAAACTGTATTTAATTATTATTTAGGTCCCACTAGGGGTCTTCACAATGCAATCTTCTGATCGCTTCTATCATGCTTTGGTATACAAAAGAATTACTGCCACAGTGTAAAACTGACAGGCAATCTATACTCCTCAACATTGAAATTGTAACACCAAGAAGGAAAAGATTTGGAATTGTGGATATCACAGGATTGATAGAGATGTTAATGATATGTAAATGATAAAAAAAAACGCAGGCCATGGTAGCACGTTTAGGCCACGCACGCTGCTTACAGTAGCATGAGCAACATGCGGCCTATAATTGAAAAATGGCTTCTGGGATACTTTGGAGAAATGGCTGAACCGCTGGTTCCACGACCAAAACAATGTAACGCCGAGCTGTTCGTGTACCTGAAATATAGACTAAACGGTTCCAGCTACCGTACATTATGCCACCCCACACGATAATCCCGGGAGTGGGACCGGTGTGATGTTCCCTCGTTTAGGCCTCTTCATGGCGTTGCCCACGAGGTCTCCAAACCAATCTCCGGCTATCATTGTGTCCGAGATAAAAGTGAGACTCATCACTGAAGATAGACCTCTATTCCAGCCTCCATTGCCGTCTTGCTGTGCACCATGATAGCCTTTGAGAGCGGAGGCATGTGGTAAATGGAACACCTGTGGCTGGTTGTCTGTCTCGTAGGCCAATGTCATGGAAACGCCTTCTGATGGTTTGTGTAGATACTGGTTGCAGCCCTTGATATGGGATGTGACGGCCAATTTCACTTGCAGTACAGAATGGATCACTACACGCCATTCTTCCAATCAGACGATCCGTATGTGCAGGGGTTCGCCTCTTGCTGTCATTCCTGTTTGTTGATGTTCTCCCAACCTCTGGGACATGCAACGTTGAACAGTGCTGACATCTCGGCCTAGGCACGTAGCAATCTGACAGAGTGATAAATCAAGGTCTCGCAGTTTAAGGATTCTGCCCTCTCCATTTGCAACAAGTGGCGATACCTGGCATGTCGATGAACAGGAGGCATTGCACAATCATCTCACACCACTTGATCCAAGGTTTTTGGATTCACTTGATTTTTGAGGTTTCATGAGGCTAAAAAACTTTTGCTTCTAATCTGTCTTATGCCGCTCCCACATGCCACAGATTGGAGCTCTGTGCTTGAAAATTTGATAATTTGCAGATCTTAGCGACACCTGCTACATCCTCCATTTGCATAACCTTTCTGCTTGCCCTTCTTGTTACAATTTCAATGTTGAGGATTATATTAGGCTGTACTTAATAGGCATAAAGACATGGCAGGGCTTGGGGCCTTTCAAAGGCCCCTGGTTGCCATGACAACCATTGGCCCCCCGCAATCGTGTGACGAGGGGTAAACAGAGGGAGTCCCCTCTATCTGTTAAACTCCTTAGATGCCATGTTCGCTATTGACGGTACGTCGCGGTGCGGAAAGTTAGTCCATACCATGACTATACGTCGAAGTTGACGAGCATGCGCAGTGCTACTCCATTCATATGGGGCTCCCAGGAACGGCAAGGTAAGCCGGTACTCGTGATCGATGGGGGTCCAATCGGTAATTTCCCTAGCGATCAAAAATGTATCACCTATCCTGTGGATAACATCTGCGTTGGAGGCTCCGTTAGGGGCCTCCGTCGCAGATGCAGCCAAGATTACACTTTCCTATTGACTTGCCTGGCGAGTCTAACGTGAGAATCGGACCAAACTAGTGCAAACTGCGATTTCCTCGCTCCGTGTGGAAAATGAGACACGTGAGTTGGTCTATTGACTTTAATATGTCAGTGTGCTGTCTGTTCTTCACTCGGACCGCGCACAAACATACACAATTCTCGTCTGTAGACTGTGGAATGCAATATGGCCTCAGATATGACCATGTAAACATGCTTTTAATAGTGCGGAGATCTTTTAGCAAATAAGTTCTTGTTCTTAGAACCACTAGACTTGTACCATACAACAATTTCAGAAAAATGCCTGGTTTTGGGTTGTTTTGAAGTTATAAAAATAACCAATGTGGTG